>NW_025191035.1:0-3465 GCF_004010195.1 Chiloscyllium plagiosum
GTGTAGATCTAATGACACTTCACCTGCTGCTTTCTGAATTGTATCAATAAAATCCGTGGTGCTGGGAGCAGATTTTGTTTTTGAATGTGGCTGCGAAACATTCACTCTGTTTTCATAGAATCCCGAAACTGAGGAAACAGGTTTTCGACCCAATGGGCCCATTCCGACGTTCAGAAGAGTAACACACCTAGATGCAGTTCGCATTCCTACAAACTTACATTTCTCCTTGCTAATGTATCTACCCTACAAATCCTTGAACTCGATGGAATATTTAGCAAGGCCAATTCACCTAACGTGCACATTTTTGATCTGTGATAGGAAACCGCAAAACCCAAAGGAAACCCACGCAGACACTCGGAATTGAGTGCATTCAGGTCCTGCCAGAGCTGCTGAGTTGCTCCGGATATTTCCTATTCTATTTATCCCTGAGCCAGAAGGTTCTGTTTCAAATTCCACTCATTACAGAGGCTTTTCCGAACATGACCAGCTGATGAATGACCCTGCGCAATGGATGGAGTAATGGCAGTCTCCCCTCCCATAATCCAACGCGACTGTGAAAGACTTTTGTCTTTCAGCCCGTGTTGTGGTTCACAGGGAAGTGCGAAATTCCCTCGGGAGCTGGGATCGAACCAGCCTCTATTTCAAATGCAGAGCTTAATGGGCATAGGATTCTGGATTCCCCTTCCTCCTTCCATGCAAGTCAGGAGGGAGAGGTTTGATTTAGACTGCAGCTGAGATGGGAACATGTTTTTCACTCTCAAGCTGAAGTTATGTCCCCAATGTTGCACACAACACCGCGTATTTCTCATTATGCTTTTCTGTCCCCATTCCATCAGCCCTCCTGTCAAATATGTAAATCCCCAACAAGAGCCAACAGTCACCAATGACCAATGCCTATACTCTGAAAACGCTGACCCCAGTGTGTTGTGCATCCTGATCAGAAAGACAATTTCCTTCCACATTCATTCGGTGAATATAGCTGAGCCAAAACTCTACGTGTTCGGATGGATCTCCCTGTATTTAAAATGAGCTTGAAGCACTCAATTTGAGTTGCACTGTTCGATGTTGGGATGAACTACGGCTATAGGTTGTTCCATCAGATACCACATGCAGAGCTTGCCTGTCAAAACTCTGCAAACAATTTCCTTCCACATTCATTCGGTGAATGTAGCTGAGCCAAAACTCTACGTGTTCGGATGGATCTCCCTGTATTTACGAGTTTTAAAATGAGCTTGAAGCACTCACTTTGAGTTGCACTGTTCGATGCTGGGATGAACTACGGCTATAGGTTGTTCCATCAGATACCGCATGCAGAGCTTGCCTGTCAAAACTCTGCAAATGTTGTCAGAACAAACCAACCGAGGCAGCGCTCACTATGGATTTCAAGTTTCATCCAGTTCCATTTCTTACGAGCTAGGCCAGCCCATTCACAATATTCTTAAGCATGCAGCCACAGACCATAAGTTTGCAATTGGTTTCGGTAAGTATGCAGTGAAATTTACCCGGATTAAGATAACTAGGTTGAGTACTACATTTTAAAGCAGACAAACATTTATTCACAAAATTACACAACGAACCAGAAAGAACAGATTAAAAAATTCCTACAGAACTCACCCTATCCAACTCAACTAAATTATGCTGTTCCAAATATACACAACAGTCCCAATAAGCAAACTCAAATTAAAAATCGGTATAAATAGAACACATGCTTACAGATTGAAGTTGAATGACAGAAAAGAGAGAGAGTTTCCACACAGCTCCTTGTTCAACTTCCAACCAGTTCAAGAATGAACTAAAACTGCTTAGCTCAACTCAGCTATCTACAGATCTGACCACTCTCCTTCCATTAATCAGGTCACTTCCAAAACATGACTAATTTGGCCTGAAGTCTGATCTGTTTACATATAAACTGAAAGCCTCTCAAAATCATTTTAATCTCTCTACCAAATCAGACTGATCGAAACCCGGCCTGGTTTATTGCCCTCTCTAAAAAAATCAAGGCCAGAGTCTTCTTGAGCCACGAAACAGTTTTGATGAATAAAGAAGGGTAGCTTTCTGACACCTACCCACTTACTCAATGAACCATCAACTTTCGAAGATGGCTTCATTTTTAACCTTTCACAACACGGTTAGTCTGAACACATAAAAATACACTTTACTAAGTATAAACATGGAAACATGCACAACCGTATGCAAATTCAGGCCGTGATGCACTTCCTTGTTTCATCCGAGTCTTCATAACGCATCAGAAATCATATTTTCGCGAGTTGTCACACGCACAATTCTGAACTTGAATCGCTTATAACAACACCATTAAATAAGTCTGGAATTTTGACCTTACATTTTTCCAAAAATGTGCATTTGTTGTGATTTGCATGTACAATTGTCTCTGCACAATTCTGAACTTGAATCGCTTCTAACAACACCATTAAATAAGTCTGGAATTTTGACCTTACATTTTTCCAAAAATGTGCATTTGTTGTGATTTGCATGTACAATTGTCTCAGATAACTTGCTGGTAATACAAATATTGAAATGTTGTAATGCCAAAACTATGTTGAAAGACTCTTTCTCCACCGTTAACTTCCTCCAAATTGGTGAATCAGATATATCACTTGTAAGGATAAATCGTATTCCTGGAGCTGAGTCTATCCAGTATTCCTACCACAATATCTGCACACTTCTCTGGTCTCTCCAGACGCACTTCACGTAACTGAGCATAATTTGTTTCAGTTTCCTATTGCAGAATTCCTGTTACCAGCACTTCTTCTGGCAATAACCTCACAAGAGTGCATATCTCCTCATCCATTAGCATTACAGACTAAGAGGATCCTGTGTCGCTTAATATTATAAGCCTGCTACATATTACCTTTGGCCGACGTGAATACTCCCTAAGCTTGCATGTATATTTTTAAGCAGATCTAGAACATGCTCCTTAATCAATCTCTGATCATCTTGTACGTTCTGAGAGAGTTGTGTAACTTCACTTTTGCCTATTGTTATTAGACCAACGAACCTTCCAGGCTTGTCTGATTTTCCGACATCTGGCTTTCTCCGATCCCACCAACACTGTGATTTCGTGTGGCCCACATTATGACAATGAAAACACCGTAGCCTTTTAAGTTATTTGTCCCCCTCAAGGATTTCTTTATTTTCATTCTTTGGTACGTTATATTTCTGATCTTCAATGAAATGTAACTTTCCCTTTCCACGTGAGGAATTCTCTTTTCCCCAGTTTCTATCCCTCATGGACTGAAATTGATTATAAAAGACAAACGGTGCTTTATAGACCAGCTCATAGTTATCAGCCACTTCAGATGCTAAACTTACTGTTTTAACTCTCTGGTCTTGCACAGGAATTCGCTACATATCAGGCAGTGGATTTTTGATTTCATCCAAAACAGTTACCTCTCTTAGGGCATCATAGGTTTTCTCAAATCTTAACGGTCCTATCCACCTGTCAAA
>NW_025191036.1:0-3465 GCF_004010195.1 Chiloscyllium plagiosum
CAGAGCCAAGCATGTTTCTGTGGGTCTGCAATCAGTCTTAAACTAGGCTAGGTATTAATGAAAGATTTATTTTCCACATGATAGAAGTGAAAAATATTGAAAGTTGGAGAAAATATTGGCAGTCTTATGGTTGATATTCTTCAATTCGATTTTATTTCCAATAGCTGCCATTTGATTTTACGTACTCATATCATCTATGGTAGGATTTGAAACAGAGTGCTTTGTGTAATAACCTGGGCCTGCGAATTGCATCTCCAGTGATATTATTACTTTGACACAGTGTCTCTATCATCTGTAGGAGATGTGAAAACGTATCTTTCGTGCAATTGTCTTTCGTTGAGAATGACATCTCCAGAGACGTTTCTACTCTGGCACAGTGCCCGTATCAGCTGTGGGATACTATGAAACAGTTCCTTGAGTGAAATATCATTTCCCTCTGAACTGCATTTCCAGCAACATCCTGACTCCGACAAGGTGCCCCTGTGATCTGTGGGAGGATATGAAACAGTGTCTTTACCGTAATAACCTGTTCCATTTGAATTTTGTCTGCAACGACATTAAACTCTGACACAGTTTCCTTCCTACCTGTGGAAGAAGTGAAACAGTACCTTTCTTTTAATAGCCTGGGACTCTGAAGTACATGTTCAGCGTTAATACTACTCCGACAGAGTGACACTGTCATCTGTGGGATGATGCAAAACACAAAATTTAGTGCAAAAACATTTCCCTCTAAATTACATCTCCAGCGACGTTACTTCTCTAATACAGTGTTCTTGTTAGTGTTGGAGGATGGTAAACAGTGCTTTTAGTATAATAACCTGCTCCTTTGAATCACATCTCCAGCGACATTGCTACTCTGACACAATGTTCCTGTCATCTATAGGGCAATGCGAAACTGTATCTTTCGAGTAAAAATCTGTCTGAATTATGCCTCCAGCGACATTAATACACTGACACAGTGTCAATATCGTTGGTGGGAGTATGTGTAACAGTGTCTTTCGTGGAATAACCTTTCCCTTTTAATTACGTCTCCAGTGACCTAACTACTCTGGCACAGTGTTTCTATCTTCTGCGAGAGGATGTGGACCATTGTTTTTAATGTAATATCCTGCGCCTCTCTATTACATCTCCAACGAAATTACTACTCTCAGACAGTGTCGATGTCATCTGTAGGTGGGTGTGGAGCCGCGAGTTTCGGATCAGGGCCTTTGAAATTTGGGAATGCTACCAGTCCTCTTCTCAGATGTTTGACAGGCGTGGGCGGGGTGGTGTGGGCCTTCGCAAATATGTGATTATAAATGTCGTTTGCAATTGGAACTGATGGCAATTTTTTCCATCTTTGCCAAAGAAAGATAATGAAATTGCAAAGAAGTTCACCACAGGTGTTTGGGATTATGAAATTAATAGTGATGGAGAAACATTTCAGAAACAACAGCAGGAGCGAGAATGGGATAGTAGCCCAACGGAATAATCAGCAGTGCACCGAATATCCGATCGGATAATGTCGACCAAACCTAGGAAAGATAGAAAATAGCCGTGGATAACCTGCTGTCTCTGACTGCAGCATTCCAGTTTGCTATTCTCAGATCCGGATCCACTTTAGTAACTTCCCAGTTTATTGTTCTCAGATTCGGATCCGTTTATGCAACATTGCAGTCTGCTGTTCTCAAACTTTGCTCCATTGTTCCAACATACCAAGCTTCTGTTCTCTGATTTTGATCTATTGCTGTAGCATTCCAGACTATCCCCAGGGTCTGACTTCTCTTCTCGCTGTATCTGTAGCTGCTGATCCCTGTCAGTGTCGGAGGTCATACATCTACTGTTACAATGGGAGTAAACATTTCAAGAACCCCCTAACTCATAGAAAAGGTAAACCCTCCAGAGAGAAAAATAGAATCCATGGAGACTGACATCAATCACAGTCACAGTGGAAACCAGTCAAGTGGTTAACCCCTTGCAACATGGCACATGTATTTGACAATAAGAACTGTACTGGAATGAATGCTGAAATCGCTGCCAATTGGATAAAAATAATGACTGCAGATGCAGGAAACCAGATTCTGGATTAGTGGTGCTGGAGGAACACAGCAGTTCAGGCAACATTCGAGGAGCAGTAAAATCGAAATTCGGGCAAAAGCCCTTCATCAGGAATACAGGCAGAGAGCCTTAAGTGTGGAGAGATAAGTGAGAGGAGGGTGGGGGTGGGGAGAAGGTAGCATAGAGTACAGTAGGTGAGTGGGGAGGGAATGAAGGTGATAGTTCGGGTGGGGAGAGTGGAGTGGACAGGTGGAAAACAAAATAGTCAGGTAGGACAAGTCAAGACAAGTCATGAGGACAGTGCTGAGCTGGAAGTTTGGCACTGAGGTGAGGTGGGGAGGGGTAAATGAGGAAACTGTTGAAGTCCACATTGATGCGAACTCTAAAGAAGGAGGCTATCTGGTGTGTTCTATGGTGGAACTGGTCCTCCTGGAAGCAGATACGGCGGACGCGGAGGAATTGGGAATGCGGGATGACATCTTTGCAGTAGGTGGGGTGGGAAGAGGTGTAATCCAGATAGCTGTGGGAGTTGGTGGATTTGTAAAAAATGTCGGAATCAAGTCGGTCGACATTAATGGAGATGGAGAGGTCGAGGAAGGGGAGGGAGGTGTCAGAGATGGTCCAGGTATCTTTAATGTCAGGGGAGAATGTGCTGTTGAATTTGATGAATTGCTCAACCTCTTCGCGAGAGCACGAGGTGGCGCCAATTCAGTCATCAATGTAGCGGAGGAAGAGGTGGGGAGTAGGGCCGGTGTAATTACAGAAGACCGACTATTCGACGGAGCCAACAAAGAGACAGGCATAGGTGGGCCCTTGCGGGTGCACATGTCTACCCCTTTGGTCTGTAGGAAGTGGGAGGATTCAAAAGAGAAATGGTTAAGCGTTCGGCCAAACGAATGAGAGTGTCGGTGGAAGGGTACTGTTGGGGGCGATCAGGAGAGGAAGAAACGGAGGGCTTGGAGGCCCTGATCATGGCGAATGGAAGTGTAGAGGGATTGGCTACCCATGGTGAAGATGAGGCATTGGACCCGTGCAAACAAGTTTTGGAGGAGCTGGAGGGCTTGGGTGGTGTATCGAAGGTATGAGGAGAGTTCCTGGACGAGGAGAGATAGGACAGTGTCGAGGTACGTAGAAATGAGTTCAGTGGGGCAGGAACATGCTGGGACAATGGGTCGGCCAGGGTGGTCAGGCTTGTGGATGTTGGGAAGGAGGGAGAAATGGGCAGTGCGGGGTTCCCGGACTATGAGGTTGGAAGCTGTGAGTGGGAGATTTCCTTGGCTGATGAGATTCTGTATGGTCTAGGCAATGATGGTTTGGTGATGGGGGTGGGGTTATGGTCGAGGGGGCGTTAGGAAGAGGTGTCCTCGAGTTGGCATGTGGCTTAAGCGGTGTAGGGGTCAGTGCGCCAGAGTACCACTGCGCCCCCTT
>NW_025191037.1:0-3465 GCF_004010195.1 Chiloscyllium plagiosum
GCTTCATGCTTGAACCCTTCCTATGCTTTCATGTTATTTATTTTCCATAAGATTTGTGGATAAATCTTAGGACAACAATTGCAGACTGTTTAGATGGAGCTTGTTGTTACAGTCAACCAATTTGAAATTGTACCTGTGGCAGGATGAGAAAGTGTGATTGCAAATGCATTGCTGAGACTCAAATGAGAAACAGAGTCATTTGGTGGTTGGAGAAGTATAGACTGAATCCGAATATAGTTGTGCATGTTTGTGTGTTTATAGTTAGTGAATGTGTATGTTTTAGAGTACTAACCAATTCGTTTTGGGATTTTAAAAAATAAAGTCTTTTTTGGATATTGATAGTTTTTTTTGAAGGTGAAGCTATCTTAAAGCTGGTCCTTTCTCAAAGTTACTCAATCCATGAGTTTTTTTTAAAATGAGGGGTTAATTGGTTAGGCTCCTCGTAGACTGGGTTTGAATATTGTGGCCCTTTTTGTTTATACCACAGAGATAATGCTTCAGGTGAAAGCTTTCAAGTCTTTTAAAAAAAACTGGCATAATCAAGGGGCATGGCCAACTCTCGAGCTGCGCAGGTCAGTTCAGTTCAGGGGTTAGTTGAATCAGGGTCACAGTTGAAACTGGATGCTCTCATCCTCCTTCTGCTCTTCTGATTTCTTAAACTGTAAGTATTTTGTGTCATTTTTACTCTGAGTGCTGAGGGGTTCGTTTATTGGGACTGTTGGAAATATTTTGGAACAATATCATTAAGTCGGGATAACCTGTCAGGTTTGGGTAGGATAAGTTATTCGGGTATTGTAATTTTGGTTCGTTGTGTCTCATTCCATAATTTTGTAAATAAATTGTGTTTGTTTAAACCTCTGCAGTCTGACCAGCCACTTCACTCTGGGAATGTCCACTACAAACTTATCTGAAACAAATAGCAGAGTTACGGTCTGGGTTACCTGCTCAAAAATGTTTTGAGTCATTAGGCCTGTTCCAAAAGACATTGCAGGCTCTTTGCAGGATTTGTTTGTGGTTCCAAATTGGGATGGCACCCAAAAAGAAACATTTTGTATCAAACAGCCAAGCAGCATTTTTACCCAGACAACAGTTTAAACCGGATAATTAATTTAAAAAGACACTTGGAGATGAAGGACTAATTAAATTTAAAATGGATTGTTTTGGCACCCAGAAGCCAATCAATTTATAAGAATTTTGTTTGTCAAAGGGGGATAAATATAAAACCACGATATTTAAAAGTTAGGGAAGAGCCAACTGTCATCTGAACAGAGAGTCTTCTGAACAGTAGATACAAGACTCTCACACAAATCATAAAGCTCTCTTAAAAGACCCTTGAAAGGTGCCACAGTATTTCCAGCTCAAAATTCTCACAGAAGAATCATCAGAAGAAAAGTGTTTGTGACGTGAGATCACCAAAACAAAGATTGGAGATAAAGTGGAGAAGACATAGAATGTGTGAACATGGGAAGATTAAATTTTAATTTATTATTCTTATTAATTGGATTCATATAATTTGGACCTGTATTATTGAAACAGCATACCTATCAGAATTTAATTCAGTAAGGGAATAGGTAGAAGTTAGAAGAGATTTATTTTGTTTGTTAGTAATTCTGTTAATTTTTAACTTTACATTTTTACATTTACCCCTTTAACCTAACACTACGGGCAATTTAGCATGGCCAATTCACCTGACCTGCACATCTTTGGACTGTGGGAGGAAACCGGAGCACCCGGAGGAAACCCACGCAGACACGGGGAGAATGTGCAAACTCCAAACAGTCAGTCGCCTGAGTCGGGAATTGAACCCGGGTCTCTGGCGTTGTGAGGCAGCAGTGCTAACCACTGTGCCACCGTGCCGCCCGAAACGGCATACGTATTAGAATTTAATTCAGTAAGGGAATAGGTAGAAGTTAGAAGAGATTTATTTTGTTTGTTAGTAATTCTGTTAATTTTTTTACGATTGGAGTGAG
The DNA here is from genome assembly GCF_004010195.1 of Chiloscyllium plagiosum. Taxonomy (NCBI): domain Eukaryota; kingdom Metazoa; phylum Chordata; class Chondrichthyes; order Orectolobiformes; family Hemiscylliidae; genus Chiloscyllium; species Chiloscyllium plagiosum. The sequence continues at coordinate 1,971 of NW_025191037.1, forward strand.
ATACATAAATTGCTACGTGTTAATTATAGAGTGAATGAAAGGATTTCATTTCATTGAACAACTCCTTTGTAATAGATTGGGGGTTGTGAGGCAGGTTATACCCCTTGTTACACTTCCTTATCAGGTTATGAGGCAAGACGATCTTCTTTGGGTGTTTTGATATGAATTATCAGAGAAGTGTTTGCATCCGGGATTTGGATAGATTTGGAAGGATTTAGACAGAACTGGAGAAAAATTTATGACTACTCTCCCTCAGAGTGAGGAATCAAATCCAGATGATTCAGATTTTAATGTGCCTCAGAGTAGATTGTCAAATGAGGTAGTTCTGAAAGAATGGGATTGGATAGTAAGCTATCTGTTGCTGGAACAGAAAACTAAGTTGAAAGGTTTGTTGCAGCAGTATGAGGATGCATGTAGGAATAGAATGGGGAGGACTAATACTGTTGCACATGAGATTTATGTAGGGAATGCTGTTCTGATTAATCAACACCCCTACAGAATTAATCCTCTCAAAGCAGCACAGGTAGAGAAGGAAGTGGAAACGTTGTTCCAAGACGACATCATCAAGTTGAGTCAAGCAAGTGGAGTTCACCAATCGTGTTGGTTCTGGAGCCTGATGGTTCTCAACGGTTCTGCGTGGATTATCAGGAAGTCAACACTGTAACTAAATCAGACTCATGCCCAATTCCAAGGCTGGAGGATTGTGAGGAAAATGTTGGACAAGCCACTTACATCACAAGGTTGGACTTACTCTGTGGTTGCTGGCAAGTACCTTTGTTGGAGGAACCAAAAGTAGTTTCTGTGTTTGGAACCCTAAATGGGATATAGCAATTCAAAGTAATGCCCATTGGAATGAAGAACACACCCACCATGTTTCAAAGACTCATGAACAGAGTTGTGGCAGGATTAACAAATTGTGCTGTTTATCTCAATGATTTAGGGATATTAGCCAATCATGGAAAGATCACATGTGCATTTGGCTGAACTCTTTGAAAGACTACAGAAAAAAAACCTGGCCTTAGATATAGAAATATCTAAATTTTCAAAGGCAGAAGTGACGTGCTAGTGATATAACATCAGACATGGCAGGATGACCCTGAAGAATGTGAAGATCTTAAAAGCTGTGTTAACCACGGCATCAATTTTAGCTACACCAAATTTCTTTTTCACCTTTAAAGTCACAATTGACACCAGCAATAAAGGGATTGGCACTGTGTGATGCAGGGAGATGATGGCAGAATTGAAAGGCCAATTCATTATTTTTCAAAGAAGCTCATTATCCACCTTAGAAAATTCTCCACTGTCAGGAAAGAAGTATTGTGTTTGGTCTTGGCCTTACAACATTTTAATGTTTGTGTTATAAACAATGTTTTGGAGACAGTTTTGTGTACACAGACCACAACCCTCTCACTTTTTTGGAAAGATTGAAGGACAAAAATATGAGACGATTTCATTAGGGTCTTCTGTTACAGACTTTTAATATACAAATTGTACA
>NW_025191038.1:0-1471 GCF_004010195.1 Chiloscyllium plagiosum
ATGTGAGGAATAAAAGGATAATTAGGGTAGGAATAGGGTATGTCAAAAATAGAAGTGGGAAGTTGAGTGTGGGCCCTGTGGAGATTGGAGAGGTGTTAATGAATATCGCTCATCGGTCTTCACTCAGGAAAAGGAGAATATTGTAGAGGAGAAGAATGAGGTACGAGATATTAGACTCGAAAGGATCGAGGTTATTTGCACACAGATGTTATCAAATTCTAGAAGGAGTGAAAGTAGTCAAGTACCCTGAGCCCGATGGGATTTAACCAAGGATTCTCTGGGAAGCGAGGGAGGAGATAGCAGAGCCTTTGGCTTTGATATTTGAGTCGTCATTGTCTACAGGTTTAGTACCAGAGTGGAGGATTGCAAATGTTGTGCCCTTGTTCAAGATGGGCAGCAGAGATGACCCAGGTAATTATAGACTAGTGAGCCTGACTTCTGTTGAAGGAAAGCTTTTGGAAAGGAATATTAGAGATAGGATTTATAATCATCCAGCAAGCAACAATTTATTTTCAGATAGTCAACATGGTTTCATCAAGAGCAGATCGTGTCTCACAAACCTCATTGCGTTTTTTGAGGTGACCAAGCATGTAGATGAGGGAAGGACAGTTGACGTGGTGTACATGGACCTCAGTAAAGCCTTTGATAAGGTTTCACATGGCAGGTGTTGGGAGTAAATGCAGAGGCTATGGGATCGAGAGTGACTTAGTCTCAGTAAAGCCTTTGATAAGGTTTCACATGGCAGGCTGTTGGAGTAAATGCAGAGGCATGGGATCGAGAGTGATTTAGTAGTTTAGATTACAAACTGGCTTTCTGAAAGAAGGCAGCGAGTGGTGGTTTATGTAAAATATTCAGCCTGGAGTCCGGTTACTAGTGGTGTGCCACAAGGCTCTGTTTTGGGACTACTGCAGTTTGTCATTTTTATAAATGGCTTAGACACAGGCATAAGTGGATGGATTAGTAAATTTGCAGACGACACTAAAGTCGGTGGAGTACTGGACAGTTTGGAAGAATGTTACAGGTTGCAGGGGGACGGATAAACTGCAGAATTGGGCTGAGAAGTGGCAAATGGAGTTCATTGCAACTGAATGTGAGGTGATTCACTTTGGGAAGAATAACAGGAAGGCAGTGATCTTGGAGTCCATGTGTGTAGATCCCTGAAAGTTGCCACTCAGGTGGATAGTGCTGTTAAGAAGGCATACGGTGTATTAGGTTTCATTCGTAGAGGGATTGCGTTCCGGAACCGCAATATCATGCTGCAACTATACAAAACGCTGGAGCAGCCACACTTGGAATATTGTGTATAGTTGTGGTCCCCATATTTCAGGAAGGATTTGGGAAGCATTGGAAAAGGAGCAGAGGAGATTTACCAGGTTGTTGCCTGGTCTGGAGGGAGGGTCTTATGAGGAAAGGCTGAGAGACTTGGGTCTGTTCTCATTGGAAAGAAGAAGGTTAAGAGGGGATTTGATAG
>NW_025191038.1:2037-3465 GCF_004010195.1 Chiloscyllium plagiosum
GTAACCCGGAGGAAGTATTGCCTCACTCAGCAATTTCAACCCATACCCTGTCTCCAAGTAAGTTTCTCCCCTCTCATTTGCCAGGAAGGGGCAGTGTAGAGTCAACCAGACTGCTGTGGGCCTGGAGTCATGTGTAGGCCAGACCAGGTGAAGGATGCAGCTGGAACGACTGAGTGAATCCTTTCCCACAATGGCGGTTCCCTTCCCTAACAAGGGAGAGAGGGAATCAGATGGGGGCTTTGTCCCCTGCACCACCCCCTCCCTCTGACATCTGTCGTGTCGGGATTCAAACCTGGGACTCCCCGGAACCGGGTTGATAGTCCAATCGATATTGGCACTCGGCCGTCACTCCTTCAATCCTCCTGCGATGGCACGTGAACTCGCTGGTGCCTCCGAAGGTTGGAGGAGTCGGTGAAGCCCTTCCCGCACTGAGAGCAGTTGAATGGCTTCTCCCCGGTGTGGATCCGCTGGTGGGTCAGCAGGGTGGAGGCCTGGGTAAAGGCCTTCCCACACTCGGCAGCTGAAAGGCCTCTCGCCTGTGTGGACTCGCTGGTGGGTCTGGAGGGTGGAGGAGCGGGTGAAGCCCTTCCTGCACTGAGAGCAGGTGAACGGCCTCTCCCCTGTGTGGACATGCTGGTGCCTCAGCAGGTGGGAGGAGCAGGTGAAGCCCTTCCCACATTCGGGGCAGCTGAAGGGTCTCTCCCCCGTGTGGATCCGCTGGTGCCTCCGCAGGGTGGAGGAGTCGGTGAAGCCCTTCCCGCACTGAGAGCAGTTGAATGGCCTCTCCCCTGTATGGACCCGCTGGTGGGTCAGCAGGGTGGAGGCCTGGGTAAAGGCCTTCCCACACTCGGGGCAGCTGAAGGGCCTCTCCCCCATGTGGATCCGCTGGTGGGTCAGCAGGCTGGTGTAGTAGGTGAAGCCCTTCCCGCACTGAGAGCAGATGAACGGCCTCTTCCCCGTGTGGACACGCTGGTGCCTCAGCAGGTGGGAGGAGCAGGTGAAGCCCTTCCCACATTCGCGGCAGCTGAAGGGTCTCTCCCCCGTGTGGATCCGCTGGTGCCTCCGCAGGGTGGAGGAGTCGGTGAAGCCCTTCCCACACTGAGAGCAGGTGAACGGCCTCTCCCCTGTATGGACCCGCTGGTGGGTCAGCAGGTTGGAGGCCTGGGTAAAGGCCTTCCCACACTCGGGGCAGCTGAAGGGCCTCTCCCCCGTGTGACTGCGCCGATGGGTCTCCAGGGCAGACGGGACATGGAAACCTTTCCCACAGTCGCCACACTTCCACGGTTCCTCCACAGGGCGGGATTTCTCAGGTTTCTCCATGGCCACAGCTTCAGCTGCACACAAACACGTGTAGAGCCCTCCCTGCAGTTAAATCCCCTTTCCAGGCCGTATAACTTTCAGGCTCCACACACAGTGCGCTGCAACAAT
>NW_025191039.1:0-3465 GCF_004010195.1 Chiloscyllium plagiosum
GAATAATAACCTCTAACCCAGAACCCAATCGAATACACCCAATGCTGCTCCATCCAATAGCCTTCATCAAGACCATAACCACTCCCACCATTACTCTCCCTCCAGATTGGCCCACCCCCCACCACATTGCCCCTGACTCACCGTCCTCCACACGAAGAGTGGTGCTTATGGGATCGGACTGTGCATTTGCAAGCTGACAGCTGTAGCTGGTCCCTGCCTCCCAGTCCTCCCGTGCCAATGTTAACTCACTCCGGGCACTGTAGCTACCATCCTCATTGGCAGTTGGCACCAGGCTCTGGGAAGACCCGGGAATCTCCAGTCCCTGAGCCTTCCAGAGGAAGGTGATGGGCTCAGGGATGAATAGGGTGGCTACGCAGTGCAGAGTCGCAGTCCGCTTGGTCACCATCTCCCGGATAGATGGTCGGATCACTCGGAGAGAGGGACGTCGGAGGGAGACAGAAGCTGAGAGAGAGACAGAGAGAGATAAACAGAGAGACAGAGAGAGAGAGAGAGAGAGAGAGACAAAGAGAATCTACTCACAATCACTGTCAGAGCTCACATTGAATATCAGTGTTCCCAGCATGCGACTGACCAAGGGATACGGAGACAGGAACTGTGCACGGTGCTCCGAGTGTGGGTCTGACCCAAGGATAGGGAGACGGGAACTGTGCACGGTGCTCTGAGTGTGGGTCTGACCCAGGGATAGGGATAGGGAGACGGGAACTGTGCACGGTGCTCCGAGTGTGGGTCTGACCCAAGGATAGGGACACGGGAACTGTGCACGGTGCTCCGAGTGTGGGTCTGACACAGGGGTAGGGAGACGGGAACTGTGCATGGTGCTCCGAGTGTGTGTCTAACCCCGGGATAGGGAGACGGGAACTGTGCATGGTGCTCCGAGTGTGGGTCTGACTGAGGGGGGAATACGGAGATGTGAACTTACCGAGAATGTGGAGTTCCTTGACAATGGGCTGGGAGAGTGCGGAGTGCCGGACTGTGCACCGGTATTGGTGTGCGCCCACCCAGACTGGCGTGGGCACCTCCACACGGCTCACCGTCGTGTAACGTCCCTTGGCATCACGGCACCCGGGGCTCTGGCTGACCCCGGAGCTCACCATCACCCCATCCAGGTTCCAGGAGATGTCGACCCCTGAGGGGTAGTACCCAGCGACCAGACAGAGCAGGGTGGCATTGCCAATCGCCCGGGTGGGTCCGGAAGGCGGAGAGTGGAGCTCCACGGAGGGAGGGGACGCCGGAGGCTCTGGGAACGGTAGAGGAGGAGGCAGTTAGTCTGTCTGCTCACCGGAGCCTGACTGAGGGCACTGCCAACCCCTACTGCCAACCAGTGACCCTGAGGGCACTCCCTGACTCCTGACGCTCACCCCCCCCCCACACACACACACAGTGACCCTGAGGGCACTCCCTGACCCTCCCCCTCACACACAGTGACCCTGAGGGCACTCCCTGACCCTCCCCCTCACACACAGTGACCCTGAGGGCACTCCCTGACCCTCCCCCTCACACACAGTGACCCTGAGGGCACTCCCTGACCCTCCCCCTCACACACAGTGACCCTGAGGGCACTCCCTGACCCTCCCCCTCACACACAGTGACCCTGAGGGCACTCCCTGACCCTCCCCCTCACACACAGTGACCCTGAGGGCACTCCCTGACCCTCCCCCTCACACACAGTGACCCTGAGGGCACTCCCTGACCCTCCCCCTCACACACAGTGACCCTGAGGGCACTCCCTGACCCTCCCCCTCACACACAGTGACCCTGAGGGCACTCCCTGACCCTCCCCCTCACACACAGTGACCCTGAGGGCACTCCCTGACCCTCCCCCTCACACACAGTGACCCTGAGGGCACTCCCTGACCCTCCCCCTCACACACAGTGACCCTGAGGGCACTCCCTGACCCTCCCCCTCACACACAGTGACCCTGAGGGCACTCCCTGACCCTCCCCCTCACACACAGTGACCCTGAGGGCACTCCCTGACCCTCCCCCTCACACACAGTGACCCTGAGGGCACTCCCTGACCCTCCCCCTCACACACAGTGACCCTGAGGGCACTCCCTGACCCTCCCCCTCACACACAGTGACCCTGAGGGCACTCCCTGACCCTCCCCCTCACACACAGTGACCCTGAGGGCACTCCCTGACCCTCCCCCTCACACACAGTGACCCTGAGGGCACTCCCTGACCCTCCCCCTCACACACAGTGACCCTGAGGGCACTCCCTGACCCTCCCCCTCACACACAGTGACCCTGAGGGCACTCCCTGACCCTCCCCCTCACACACAGTGACCCTGAGGGCACTCCCTGACCCTCCCCCTCACACACAGTGACCCTGAGGGCACTCCCTGACCCTCCCCCTCACACACAGTGACCCTGAGGGCACTCCCTGACCCTCCCCCTCACACACAGTGACCCTGAGGGCACTCCCTGACCCTCCCCCTCACACACAGTGACCCTGAGGGCACTCCCTGACCCTCCCCCTCACACACAGTGACCCTGAGGGCACTCCCTGACCCTCCCCCTCACACACAGTGACCCTGAGGGCACTCCCTGACCCTCCCCCTCACACACAGTGACCCTGAGGGCACTCCCTGACCCTCCCCCTCACACACAGTGACCCTGAGGGCACTCCCTGACCCTCCCCCTCACACACAGTGACCCCACCCCCGCACAGTGACCTTGTGGTTGTTCCCTGACCCCTGACCCCTCTCCCAGCGACCCCGACACCACCCCCTGACCCCCTCCCACTCCCAGAGACCCTGAGACCGCTCCCTGGCCTCGCGCTCTGACGGGATAGTAGCGGACCCGCCCCCATCCCCGGGTGCCAGGTGCTGGGGTAGGCCTCACCCTTCTGCACCCTCAGGGTGGTCCCGCAGCCGCAGAAGTCCGTGACATTCCCGTCGGACATGCTGTCGGAGAGCTGGCAGAAGTAACGGCTGGAATCCTGGCGCTGGGCGCGGGCGATGCCCAGCCTCATCGTCCTGCGGGCGAAATCCTTCTCCGGCCTGAGCCGGGCGCGGCTCCCGTGGACGTAGGTGGGGGCGTGGGAGCCCGGGCTCCAGTACAGCAGCTGCTGGATGCTGCCGCTGCCCGGGGGCACCCAGCCCCACACCAGGTAGCGGTCGTCCATCTTCCGGGTGAAGCGACATTCCAGGGAGACGGGCTCACCCTCCGTCACTGACATGGCGGTGGACGAGAAGCGGAAATTCCCTCCCCCGCTGGACAGGCCTGGCGGGAGAAAGGGAGGAGGGATGTCCAGATTAATCCAAGGGTATCCCCGGGTCAGCACGGACCGGGTGGGCCAAGGGGCCTGTGTCCGTGCTGTACCGCCCCCCCCCTGCAGGGGAGACCACGGGGGCGAGCGGCCAACGCTTGTGGGACAGTCACGGAGCCCGACAGCACCGAGGAAAGCCCTCCAGCCCGTGCCGACCCAAAACGCCGACCCCG
>NW_025191040.1:0-979 GCF_004010195.1 Chiloscyllium plagiosum
AGATCTAACAAACAGCTATCAAAGCGTGCCCCCAAACTGCAGAGAACAGCACTTGAGGCTTCGCATCCCCATCTCCGTCCTTGCTTGTTGCCCTTCCCCTCTGTCCTGCAGAGGGCAGTGGTTTCTAGAAGTGGATCTGGCAGAGGGACAAGGTCGTGTCCTCGGCCTGAGCACAACTGCCTGACCTGCTGTGCTTTTCCAGCGCCACACTTCTCGACTCCAAACACAACTATCCCTCAGGAGAATGAGCTGTGACACAAGAGGAAATGTGGGAGTGTTGGAAAGGCACCGGCAGCCTGGTCAGCCTGCAGAGGGGCAGAAACAAATTTGATGAATGAGCTGATATTCTCCCGAGCTGAGATGCAGACTCAGGCTTTCAGAGCCACACAGTTTACATTGTTACTGACCGTGGCTCCATGGGCAATGCTCCTGCCTCATCGTCAAAATGGTCATCGGATTGAAAGCCACCTCAGAAATGAGAGCACAGAATCCAGGCTGAGACTGTGGTGCACTGCTGAAAGTTGCACAGTCTCTGGCACCATCATTTGAGGCTCCACCACCACCACACCCCGACCACCCCCAACCCCACCTCAGGGGGCTCGACAAGATCCCATTCTGAAGAGATTCCCTCGGGTATCCTGCTCACTATTCAACGAGTGCCAACAAAACAGATTTGTCTCGTCATTCGTTTCCTGTCTCACCATCTTGTCCGGGAACGTGACTGCTCTGTGCTCACAGCTTTGAATATTCTGAGATGATTAAAAAAAACTGCACCAACAAGAGTTCTTTCCTCATTATCATGTAAAAGGGAGGAGTTAATATTTGGGATTCAGTGATGTTTTATCAAAAAAGTAGCAACATTTTATTTTATTTCATTTTAGGTTGTTTTATATTATTTTCTTTCAATTTTGTTGATCAAATTTTAGCCCGCTTGATTGGCACCACTTCCACACATATCCATTCCCTCCACACCAACATT
>NW_025191040.1:1605-3466 GCF_004010195.1 Chiloscyllium plagiosum
TACATTCACTGCAGATGTATTTACCCTGAATCATTTCAATGCAATAAAGAAATGTTGATCTTACTTACAACTGAAAAATATCCATTCCTTCATTAGAGCAGTAATTGTCTTCAGTTTCTGTTTTGAAGTTTCAGTACTTTGCATTTATTAACCTTCCCTAATGGACATGTCCTGAAGCAGTCTATTTACACATTCCCTCATACGAAACAATTTCCAGATTCCTATTTTCTTGTTTACCATTTTGTTTCATTCAAACCAAGTGCACGTGCAGGCTCCCAGCAGCTGAAGTGACAGTTCCAAATCACTTTGGAAAAGCAAAGGTGGACTCCTTCCCCAAGTTCACCAAACTCCCACACTGACCAAACCTCCCAGCATTCCCCTCTATGCTGGCTGCACTCAGTGCGAGCTGCAGTATATAAGCTGCCCTGTTTTTATATTGCTTCTGATTTAGATCACTCCATTCTGAAGTGCTGTTGTTCAGGATCTGGGTTAAGCTCACTCATTTCTCAATCGAAAGCTTCCTTCTTTCAGCCTGAAAGACACTTTACATGTGCAATCAGCAAATGGGACTTCAATGTTGGAATCTGTTTTCAGGATTGATGGGCTCGATGGTTTGATTCCATGAAATAACCTTGTCTAATCTCTTCAGAGGTCAATGTTTCAGGTGTAACTCTTCTTCAGGAAGGGGGAGGGTAGGTGTCAGGGGAGTTACAGATAAAGGGTGGGTGGGAGTGAGGTGGTGAGGTGAGGACAGGTTGAGAAAGTTAGAGAGTATGACCTGATTGGTCGATGGGAGAGATGAATCCAGAATTATCCCTCCCTTCGACCAACCATGTTCTACCCTTGACCTGTCTCCACCCATCCCCACCTAACCACCCTGCCCCGGCCACTCCCTTTATCTGCAGCTCCCACCCACCCCACTTCCTGAAGAAGGTTGACACCCAAAACGTCGATTTCTCCACCTCCTGATGCTGCCAGTCTTGCTGTGTTCTCCCAGCCTCCTGCTTGTCAACCTTGGATTCCAGCATTTGCAGTTTGTCTCTAATCTCTTCAGGGGCCAGGATGAGTGTGAGGAGATTGGGTTTTGATGGAACTACCCACAGACTGAAGTCAAAAAAAGCAAAGTAAGAAAGGCAAGTGGATCAAATTGGAGAGAGCAAATTGTGAGCAAAAAGTAATTGTTACCAGTTTAGCAATTTCAAAGGAGAGAGCAACAACATTGAATTGCTTCTGGTGTCATCCTCTGTGCCCTAACATTTCACAGAGCCAGCTCCACATCCTTCCATTGGCTTTGTCATCGAGAGGCAACAATTCCCTTCCCACAGCCCTTTTTAAAATGTCCTGTCCCAGGGAATCACTGAGGCAGAGAATACTTCACCTTTTCTGGGAAAGATAGAGAAATATAGGGTGTCAAGGAGCAGTTTCTCTGCCGTCAGGGTCTGACAGAAGGATGTGTGTAGTGTGTGGATTCTGGAGACAGATTACTGAGATATTCCTCACTCCCATCAAAACCTGACTTTATTCTGACATTAGTTTCTATTCTTCATTATAAAGTACCTCCACCAGCTTCAGACTGGACATTTCACACCCAACCCCCATGTCCTCACATTGGAATCAAGAACCAAACTTGCCCCATCTCAGGATTGCCCTCTGAATGTGGTGTCAGTGTGCTAATGCTGTGTTTGAATGAAAGAGCCACAGTGGAATCTGGGACTGAGTCCAAGGGGTTTCTGAGCCACCAGCAGCCTCCCCGCTGTGTGAGGGTCTGTTTGGATAAGATTTCAGCCTCATTGATTCCCACTGATACTAAAGCCCTAGAATGAGATTGTTGGAGTCACATGTGGACTAAGGAACACAACAG
>NW_025191041.1:0-3466 GCF_004010195.1 Chiloscyllium plagiosum
GCGGTTTTGGGATAGAATGGCAGCATTGGGATAGAATGGCAGCATTGGGATACAATGGCAGTTCTGGGATAGATTGGCGGCATTGGGACAGAATGGCGGCATTGGGATAGAATGGCAGCATTGGGATAGAATGGCAGCATTGGGATACAATGGCTGCATTGGGATAGAATGGCGGCTTTGGGACAGAATGGCAGCATTGGGATACAATGCCAGTACTGGGATAGATTGGCGGCATTGGGACAGAATGGCAGCATTGGGATAGAATGGCGGCATTGGGATACAATGGCAGTATTGGGACAGAATAGCGGCATTGGGAGAGAATGGCAGCATTGGGACAGAATGGCAGCTTTGGGATAGAATGGCAGCATTGGGATACAATGGCTGCATTGGGATAGAATGGCAGCTTTGGATAGAATGGCAGCATTGGGATACAATGGCAGCATTGGGATAGAATACCGGCTTTGGGATAGAATGGCAGCATTGGGATAGAATGGCAGCATTGGGACAGAATGGCGGCATTGGGACAGAATGGCGGCATTGGGATAGAATGATGGCATTGGGACAGAATAGCAGCATTGGGATAGAATGGCAGCATTGGGACAGAATGGTGGCATTGGGATAGGAGAGCGGCATTGGGAGAGAATGGCAGCATTGAGACAGAATGGCGGCATTGGGATAGAATGGCAGCAATGGGTTAGAATGGCAGTATTGGGACAGAATGGTGGCATTGGGATAGAATGGCAGCATTGGGATAGAATGGCAGCATTGGGACAGAATGGCGGCATTGGGATAGAATGGCAGTATTGGGATAGAATAGCAGCATTGGGATAGAATGGCAGCATTGGGACAGAATGGCGGCATTGGGATAGAATGATGGCATTGGGACAGAATAGCAGCATTGGGATAGAATGGCAGCATTGGGACAGAATGGCGGCATTGGGATAGAATGATGGCATTGGGACAGAATAGCAGCATTGGGATAGAATGGCAGCATTGGGACAGAATGGCGGCATTGGGATAGAATGATGGCATTGGGACAGAATAGCAGCATTGGGATAGAATGGCAGCATTGGGACAGAATGGCGGCATTGGGATAGAATGATGGCATTGGGACAGAATAGCAGCATTGGGATAGAATGGCAGCATTGGGACAGAATGGCGGCATTGGGATAGAATGATGGCATTGGGACAGAATAGCAGCATTGGGATAGAATGGCAGCATTGGGACAGAATGGCGGCATTGGGATAGAATGATGGCATTGGGACAGAATAGCAGCATTGGGATAGAATGGCAGCATTGGGACAGAATGGCGGCATTGGGATAGAATGATGGCATTGGGACAGAATAGCAGCATTGGGATAGAATGGCAGCATTGGGACAGAATGGCGGCATTGGGATAGAATGATGGCATTGGGACAGAATAGCAGCATTGGGATAGAATGGCAGCATTGGGACAGAATGGCGGCATTGGGATAGAATGATGGCATTGGGACAGAATAGCAGCATTGGGATAGAATGGCAGCATTGGGACAGAATGGCGGCATTGGGATAGAATGATGGCATTGGGACAGAATAGCAGCATTGGGATAGAATGGCAGCATTGGGACAGAATGGCGGCATTGGGATAGAATGATGGCATTGGGACAGAATAGCAGCATTGGGATAGAATGGCAGCATTGGGACAGAATGGCGGCATTGGGATAGAATGATGGCATTGGGACAGAATAGCAGCATTGGGATAGAATGGCAGTGTGTGTCTGTCTGGGGTGGGGGTTGTGAGTGTGATTTTGTGATTTACACATGAAAGAAGTGAAACTATCACTGTATTCTAACAGATGAAAGGCTTAACAGACAATCAATTTTTCAATGTATAATTTCAGTTAAATCACACTGCAAATTTTTGCTATAAATTCTGTGTTACGATCGAGTCCTCCACTACCACCTGATGAAGGAGCGTCGCTCCGAAAGCTAGTGTGCTTCTAATTAAACCTGTTGGACTATAACCTGGTGTTGTGTGATTTTTAACTTTGTACAACTCGTCAAGGTTTCTTCAACAACACCCTCCAATCAAGATCTTACTGAGATTAATAAAATCATGAGGGGCATAGATAATGCGAATAGCAAAAGTCTTTTCCCCAGGATAGGGAAGTTAAAAAGTCGAAGGTATCATTTTAAGGTGAGAGGGGAAAGATTTAAAAGGGACCTGATGGGGGACCTTTTTAACACAGAGGGTGGTTCGTATAGAATCACCGTTTCCCTCCAAGTGTGGAGACAGGCCATTTGGCTCAACAAGTCCACACTGAAGTGTAACCCCCCCAGACCCATTCCCCTACACTATTACTCTACATTTACCCCTGACTAATGCACCTAACCTACACATCCCTGAACACTATGGGGCAATTTAGTCGGGCCAATTCACCCTAACCTGCACATCTTTGGACTGTGGGAGGAAACAAGAACACCCAGAGGAAATGCACTCAGGATCGTGTTTGTGGAATGAACTGACAGAGGAAGTGGTAGATGTAGTTACTATATTGAAAAGACATTTGGATAAGGACATGATTAGGAAAGGTTTAGAGGAATCTGGACCAAACACAAGCAAGTGGGACTAGTTTAGTTTGGGAAACCTGGTTGGCATGAACAAATTGGATTGAAGGGTCTGTTTGATTTATTTGTCATGTGTACCTAAGTATAGTGAACAGTTTTGTTTGTGAGCAGTACAGGCAGATCATAGTAAGCAAGTACATGCTGATCATAGGGTGAAAAAATAAACTAGGACAGAGTAAGGTGAACAGGTTACACCACACAGGATGTAAGACTATAAAACCATAAGACATAGGCGCAGAAATTAGGCCATTCAGCCCATCGAGTCATGTCCACCATTCAATCTTGGCTGATAATTTTCTCAATCCCATTCTCCACTTTCTCCCGGTAACCCCTGGTCCTCTTGATACTCTCAAACTTATCTAACTCCGTCTTAAATATACTCAGTGACCTGGCCTCCACAGCCTTCTGTGGCATAGATTCCCTACTCTCTGGCTGAAGACGTTTCTCCTTATCTCTGTTCTAAAGGGTCTTCCCTTTACTCTCAGACTGTGCCCTCAGATCCTAGTCTCTCCTACCAATGGAAACACCTTCCCATCTTCCCTTGTGTGCGGTAAGATCAATATTAACAAGATCAGCAATATTTGAAGCTCGAGAATCCATTCATCAGTCTAATAACGGCAGGGAAGAAGCTGTCCTTGAACGTGTTGCTGCGCGTATTCAAGCTTCTCTATCTTCTGCCTGATTGGAGGACAGCATCAGTGGATTGGGAATGGGTCTTTGGTGATGTCGGCAGTTTGCAGCACGCTTCCATGCTGTCAGCGTCTATGACTCGAAGTGACCTCTGTCATGTTTGACTTTTCCATTGGTCTCCATTGGATAATCCAAGTCTATTGATCTGTGCCCACTTTGCTTGATTGG
>NW_025191042.1:0-1312 GCF_004010195.1 Chiloscyllium plagiosum
TGCGTTTACTTTTAGCTTCACACTCACCGAAACCTCTTCCCGTGTAAGACATTGTTTCCCTCCCCCAAACTGTCCATGGGAAAAACCATGAGTTCTGACACTCTGGAAATGGGGGAATGCCACGTAGAATTCCTACAATGTGGAAACACGCCATTCAGCCCAACAGGTCCACACCGCCTGTCCAAAGTGTAACCCATCCAGACGAATTGCCCTATCCCATTATTCTACATTTACTCCTGACCTGCACACTGTGGGCTCGTTTAGTTCGGCCAATTCACCAGAACACTTTTAAATTTTGGGAGAAAACCAGAGCACCCGGAGGAAACCCACGCACACACGCCAGGGAGAACGTGCAAACTCATCACAGACAGTCGCCCCAAAATTGGAATCGAACGCGGGTGCTTGGTGCTATAAAGCAGCAGTGCTCACCACTGATCCATCGTGGTACCTATGCGTACAAAGTAGGTGGTGAGTGGGAACTTTGCTAATTGTACCACACAGTGGATTGTTGTGTAAGGTTAAATCTCACGGGAATCAGGGAGAGCTAACCAACTGGGTACAAAATTTAGAAGCGCATTGTTGTAGATGCTGGAATTCTTCCTGAAAACAACAAATGCTGGAGATCAGAGTGGGTCAGGCAGCGCTGTGCTACTCTATGACTGGATAATGTGGATGTGGAGATGATGTTTCCACTCGGAGAAGGGTTGAGGATGCCGAGTCATTGAGGGCATTTAAGACAGAGATAGGTTCTTGATTAGTAAGGGGTCAAGGGTTATGAGGAGAGGGCAGCAGAATGAGATGGAGAAACATATCAGCCATGATTGACTAGTGGAGCAGACTCGATGGGCCAAATGGCCTCATCCTGCTCCTGTGTATTATGGTCTTAAAGCTGGGCAAATGACTTAAGGGGTTCTCACAAACTATTTCAGAATCCTGAAGAGGAGTTGTTGGACTCCAAACGTTAACGCTGCTTCCTCCGCACAGATGCTTCCAGTCCTGCTGAGTTTTTCCAGTGTTCTCAGTTTTTGTTTCAGATTTCCAGCATCCACAGTTCTTTGTCTTATTTATCGCAGTCATTTCTTGCCCTTCCCAAGTGTCTGGAACTTCATCTCCCTAATCTACAAACTGTTCACTTACTCTAGAAATGACAACTATCTCCTTATCAGAGTAGACCCCTTTGTTGCAAAATGATTGTCCAATTCTGGGACCAAAATTATTGCATTCGTAATTACTTACACCAGGGACTCTCAACATCTCAGGCAAGAACACAACCAGATTGCTTCAGACAGTACATTTATGTGATTTGATACAA
>NW_025191042.1:1598-3466 GCF_004010195.1 Chiloscyllium plagiosum
CCAGTGTCCAGGGATGTGCAGGTTAGGTGGGTTAGCCAGGGGAAACGCAGGGTTATAGTTTCAAAGTAATAAAAGAAGTAGGCCATTTGACCCATCGACCCTGCTCCGCCATTCATTAAAATCATGGCTGATCTATCAATCATATCAGCTCCTCCTACTTGCATTATCCCAACTACCCTTACTTCCCCTACTACGCAAAAAGCTACCCAACAGTGTCTTAATGAAGCTGCCTCTACTGCTTCCTTGAGCACAGAATTCCGTAGATTCACCGCCCTCTGGTACAAGCAGCTCCTCCTCATCTCTGTCCGAAATCTACTCCCCACTATTCTTGCAGCCTCGTCTCACCCACCAGCAGAAAAGACCTGATGGGGTGGTAATGGTGGAGTGGTTGGGAGGTGTGTCTGGATGTTATGTTTTTGGAGGGCTCAGTGTGGGCTTGATGGCCTGAATGGCCTGCTTCCACACTGTAGGGATTCAATGATACACTGCAGCTATGTTTGTCCCAGATCACAGCACCCAGAATGTCCCATCTTCCACAAACGGAAAGACATATCCCACCCTGCCCTCTTGTATGTGTGTTATCTCAATGCTTAATCATTTCTAGTGATTGACAGCATTGGAACTACAATGTTGGAGCCTGACAGAAATGAGCAGTTTAAAACAAAAACGTACCTAACCCTTCACTAGGCTCCCCGCGCAGCACACTGTACTTACTGCCGGGAAAACATAAAACACTTCATCCCCACAGTGCAATAAATTCCCACTTTCTAACAAAATCCTGGATGTGCTCACTCACCCAGGTGCTATCTCACAAATGGAAGATTTCTGCTCCTCGTAAGGGCAAAACATCTTTGAAAACTGCTTCTGAAAGTCCACTCTTCACAACCACACTTCTGCTTTCGCCAAAGATCATTAGAGTCATGCAGCACGGAAACAGACCCTTCGTCCAACTCGTCCGTGCCAACAAGATTTCCAAGATTAATCTCGTCTCATTTGCCAGCATTTGGCCCATAACCCTCTAGAAACGCTTCCTATTCATATACCCATCTAGACGCCTTTAAATATTGTAATTGTACCAGCCTCCACCATTTCCTCGGCAGCTCGTTTCATACATACATCACCCTCTGCATGAAAATGCTGCCCCTCAGGTCCCTTTAAAGTCTTCCCCCCTCACCTCAAACTTATACTTCAGGACTCCCATATCCTGGGGAAAATATCTCCGTTATTCACCCTACACATGCCCCTTATAAACGTCGAATGGTCACAGACGCACCATTTCCTCTGGCAGCTCGTTTCATACATACATCACCCTCTGTATGAAAATGCTGCCCCTCAGGTCCCTTTAAAGTCTTCCCCCCCTCACCTCAAACTTATACTCTCTACTTCAGGACTCCCATATCCTGGGGAAAATATCTCCGTTATTCACCATACACATGCCCCTTATAAACGTCGAATGGTCACAGACGCTCCAGGTAATACAGACCCAGCCTATTCAACCTCTCCCTGTAGCTCAAAGCCTCTAACCCTGGCAACAACCTCCTAAATCTCTTCCGAACCCTTTCAAGTTTCACAACACCTTTCCGACAGCAGGGAAACCAGAACTGAGTGCGGTATTCCAAAAGTGGTCTTTCCAATGTCCTGTGCAGCCACAACATTACCTCCAAACTCCTATACTCAGTGTTCTGTACAATAAAGGAGAGCGTACCAAACGCCTTCTTTGCTATCCTATCTACTTGCAATTCCACTTTCAAAGAACTATGAACCTGCTTTCCAAGGTTTCTTTGTTCACCAACACTCCCCACGAATTTGCCATTCACCATATAGGTCCTGCCCTGATTTGCCTCATCAAAATGCAACAGCTCATATTT
>NW_025191043.1:0-3466 GCF_004010195.1 Chiloscyllium plagiosum
CAGACAGGGGAGATTGGTGTCAGTGTCTGTGGGGTTGGTTTAAATTAGACAGGTGAGATTGGTGTCAGTGTCTGTGGGTCTGGTTTATATCAGACAGAAGGAGATTGGTGTCAGTGACTGTGGGCCTGGTTTATGTAAGACAGGAGGGGAATGGTGTCAGTGACTGTGGGGCTGGTTTATATCAGACAAGGGGAGAATGGTGTCAGTGACTGTGGGTCTGGTTTACATCAGGCAGGGGGAGATTAGTGTCAGTGTCTGTGGGGCTGGTTTAATTCAGACAGGGGAGATTGGTGTCAGTGTCTGTTGGGCTGGTTGACATCAGACAGGGGAGATTGGTGTCAGTGACTGTGGGGCTGGTTTATATCAGACAGGGGAGATTGGTGTCAGTGACTTTGGGACTGGTTTATGACAGACAGTGGGAGATTGGTGTCAGTGCCTGTGGGTCGGTTTATATCAGACAGTGGGAGATTGGTGTCAGTGCCTGTGGGTCGGTTTATATCTGACAGTGGGAGATTGGTGTCAGTGCCTGTGGGGCTGGTTTATATCAGACAGGGGGAGATTGGTTTCAGTGCCTGTGGGGCTGGTTTATATCAGACTGGAGGGGATTGGTGTCAGTGTCCGTGGGGCTGGTTTACATCAGACAAGGGGAGACTGGTGTCAGTGCCTGTGGTGCTGGTTTATATCAGACAGTGGGAGATTGGTGTCAGTGCCTGTGGTGCTGGTTTATATCAGACAGCGGGAGATTGGTGTCAGTGACTGTGGGTCTGGTTTCTATCAGACAGGGGAGATTGGTTTCAGTGTCTGTGGGGCTGGTTGAAATCAGACACGGGGAGATTGGTGTCAGTGACTGTGTTTCTGGTTTTTATCAGACAGGAGGGGAATGGTGTCAGTGACTGTGGGGCTGGTTTATCTCAGACAGGAAGGGAATGGTGTCAGTGACTGTGGGGCTGGTTTATATCAGACAAGGGGAGATTGGTGTCAGTGACTGTGGGTCTGGTTTATGTCAGACAGGAGGGCAATGGTGTCAGTGACTGTGGGGCTGGTTTATATCAGACAGGAGGAGATTGGCGTCAGTGACTGTGGGGCTGGTTTATATCAGACAGGCAGAGATTGGGGTCAGTGTCTGTGTGGCTGGTTTTCTCAGATAAGAGAAGATTGGTGTCAGTGACTGTGGGTTGGTTTATAACAGACAGGGGGAGATTGGTGACAGTGTCTGTGGGGCTTGTTTACAGAAAACAGGGGGAGATTGGGGTCAGTGTCCGTGGAGCTGGTGTATATCAGACAGGGGAGATTGGTGTCAGTGTCTGTGGGGCTGGTTTACATCAGACAGCGGGATTTTGGTGTCCGTGACTGTGGGTCTGGTTTCTATCAGACAGGGGGAGATTGGTTTCAGTGTCTGTGGCTGGTTGAAATCAGACACGGGGAGATTGGTGTCAGTGACTGTGTTTCTGGTTCATATCAGACAGGTGGGGAATGGTGTCAGTGACTGTGGGGCTGGTTTATCTCAGACAGGAAGGGAATGGTGTCAGTGAATGTGGGGCTGGTTTATATCAGACAAGGGGAGATTGGTGTCAGTGCCTGTGGGTCGGTTTATATCAGACAGTGGGAGATTGGTGTCAGTGCCTGTGGGTCGGTTTATATCAGACAGTGGGAGATTGGTGTCAGTGCCTGTGGTGCTGGTTTATATCAGACAGTGGGAGATTGTGTGAAACTATTCCAGAAGCATTTTAATTCGCATGGAAGTTCTAGTTAAAATCGCTGATGTGTGTATAATCAGAATTTGTTCTCATGCAGTGTCACCATCTCTGAGCCAGGAGCCCTGGGGGCATGTCTCACCTGTACTAGAGGTGTGTAATAAAATGTCTAACAGGTTGTGCGTAAATAGCTTAAAATTTGAAAAAGGGACAATTGAACTTAAATGAATAAATAAGTAACTTTCCAATTCAACTTCCATGGTGCACGAAACCTTCCATACCGGAAATTTACTTGAATTTACTTCAATCTGGATTTCCTTCTAGCAGCTGTGCATACAAAGCATGTGTCTGTGGGTAACACATTTCCTAGCTAATCGCACATATCCAGTGACGTGATTCCTACTCTGATACCTTTCCCAGCACAGACATGGTCTCAATCATCCTTTGAACTTTCTGTTCGTGCACCAACATTTACATTTATCTGATGAATCACAGTAAACCGAGAGAGGAACTAAAAAAAACTTACATTTAAAACCAATTTGTAAATTCCCAAATCATGAACGACACTGACAATTTCTTGCAATGCATTGCCACACAATTTATCCTTCTGTCCCATGCAAATAAGACGATGCAAAATATTATTAGCAAAATGTATCTGCCTTTTTAGTGCAGCTTCTCTCTCTCTCACTCTCTCTCTCTTTCTCTCTCACACACAGCTATCCATACATGATCCATTCCCTGTTTGTCCCCAGCAACAGACATGAGCTTTAAGAGAATAGAAGCTACCGCAGAAACATTTTGAATTGCATAAAGGTACTTGTTACAATCGCTGTATAATCAGAAGTGGTTACTTTTTTCTGAATATTAATTTTTTAATTAACTGGTAGCTTATTCATTACATAATGTTGTTAAAATAGAAGTTCAAAGATGGAAAAACATTGATAGAAATTAAGCAATTCATGCAATCTTCTTGATTATTTGGAGACAATACAAAGCGATTGAAATTGAATGTTTTGCAATATCTTTCTCATTAGTGTATCGATAGATGAACTGTTGTTACTTAATATGAGCTTGGAATCTGATGGTTATGTTTGGTTAAATATTTTAGTACTTCTGGTTTTATTTGTGTTTGTATGAAATCTATGGTTCTGACCTTCTGGACCATTGAAATGGGCAGTTAAATGTCAACCTGGTCTACAGTCTCACGCAGACCATAATAATTCAGGAGTGCAGATTTCCTTGAAAAAAAGAGCGATAGCGATTTTTAAAAATTATTTGATTTGACTTATTATTGCACATGCATCTAGGCACACTGAAGCGTTTTGTTTTGTGTCCAGCACAGGCAGAACGTGCATTGTACAGCTTGCAAAGGTTAGCCATGCTTCAGTGCCACCTTGGATAAGTTCTTGTATGTTTAGATAACGTGTTTTCTTTTTCTAAGAAACACAAATAATGATATGCTTGACTATAATTCATTGCCTTTTTCTTTGGAAAAAATAATGGGTTCAGTTGAATTCAACATTACAGTCTGCCGCAATGGGAATCCTACTTATTTCCACAAACCATTGTCAAATCGTTTGTTTAACCAAGCCAGTGACATTGCAGCAAAAGCACAAACTACCAGGCAGATAAGAGAATAATTGAATTTATCCTCGATTATTCTTTTGTAAATGCGCATACATTTGCAATGAGTTGTAGCAAACTGAAGTGTGGAAGTGTATTAGAAACCAAGAAATGCAGGCCAGAATTTTAATGGGTTATGCTCTCAAGTA
>NW_025191044.1:0-1954 GCF_004010195.1 Chiloscyllium plagiosum
AAGTTGCATAATTCCTGACTTTCACTAGCGTCTATCAGAAGCAAACACTCCCTACACATACTCCATGACCTATTAAAATTTACAAAAGAGGTGAACGCAGTGCTGAGGTAAGAGTGACTGTTCCTGATATCAAGACAGTGTCTGACTGAAGATGGTGTCAAGGAGATTCAACTAAACTGAACTTAATGGGAATCAAGTGCAATCCCTCCACCAGTTGTGATCATTCAGAGCAAAAAGAAAGACGTTTGAGGTTGCTGGACATCAATTCTCTCTGTCCCAGAGCATCTTTTTCTGTTAAGAACATCATAAGTTCTCATTACACTCAACTTTTAATGCAATCAACTCTTAATTTCTCACAGCGCTATAGTTGAATCTTCACTCACTCCTCATAGTACCATCATTGCAGGGATTAGTCTAGTGAAAATCCTTTGCAATCGCTCTGTGGCAAGAAAATCATTTCTTATAAGGGAGAGAAAATCTGTTCAAAATACCCCAAATACTGTCTCAATAATGCCCTGAGAGTCGATAATAATAATTCCTAATACGCACTTCGTCATCTCTGTTTCTGCTCTGAGCAGTGCAATTAACTTTGAATTTAAAAGTTATTTGCATCTGTATGTCAACATGAATAAAGCCAGCACTGGAGGTGCATATGGTGATGAACATCACTCTCGGGGAGAGAGGCAAAGAAAGAATGCGCTTGAAATAGGTATGCCCACTTGCCTGAATGACAATAAACTATAGGAATATTGGAAATAGGCAGAGGAATGGACCGACGATTTTCTTGGGACATATGTAGCCCTGATGATTAGATTAGATTACATTACATTACAGTGTGGAAACAGGCCCTTCAGCCCAACAAGTCCACACCGACTCGTCGAAGCGAAACCCACCCATACCACTACATTTACCCCTTACCTAACACTACGGGCAATTTAGCATGGCCAATTCACCTGACCCTGCTTTGGACTGTGGGAGGAAACCGGAGCACCCGGAGGAAACACACGCAGACACGGGGAGAACGTGCAAACTCCACACAGTCGCCTGAGGTGGGAAATGAACCCGGGTCTCAGGCGCTGTGAGGCAGCAGTGTTAACCATTGTGCCACTGTGCCGCCCACATGATGCTAGCATGTTATGCCTATCTTAAACTAAGTAACTTGTCCAGCTGTTCTACGGGATGATAAGGTATAAAACACATTTGTTTGCAATCTCATAGAGGCCTAACCAGCAAAGGATGACATATTCCCTTCTCTAAACGACACGAGGCAAGCACATAGTTTCTTTTTGCAACAAATGCTGATGTTATAATTTAAATTCCACCAATTTCATGAGACATGATCAGATTTTTTTAAATTATATCCTCAATGATTTGAGCACCATGCACTTTCTGCCCATCTGTCAGATTCATTGCAGAAAACAAGCTAAACATCTGAAGTGCAATTACTTTTGAATAATTGAATACTTACTAAGGAGGGGAAACTGTTATATTTGCATTTATGAAAGACACAGATGATGGTTTCTTCAGAAGTTGCACTGAAGCTGAGGAGGAGACTGGGATATCGGGTTCGTGGTACTTGACAGGACTGGTGCAGGGACAGTACATGAAAAAGTAAATCTGAGCAGGACAAAAAAGATCATGGAGTTTGAGAACAGTCTGGTTCCTCTTTGCACTATCGTGAGTAATTTGTGAATATTAATTTGCTAGTTATAATTTGTACTGAATGAAATGTGTTACTGGAATTTCGAACTTTCCAAAATTTGCATATCATGAGTAGCAATTCCTTTCAATCTGTTTTAATAGATAGATGGACGA
Organism: Chiloscyllium plagiosum; assembly: GCF_004010195.1. Classification (NCBI taxonomy): domain Eukaryota; kingdom Metazoa; phylum Chordata; class Chondrichthyes; order Orectolobiformes; family Hemiscylliidae; genus Chiloscyllium; species Chiloscyllium plagiosum. Next base: position 1,816 of record NW_025191044.1, read on the forward strand.
CTTACCAGGAACACCAACTATAGCGAGGATAGGATAGTAAACACCTTGAAAAATCCAAAGGATATCTTCGATACGCGATGCTAATGATATCCAAGGCTGAGAAATCCAGTAAAGACCCGCGGAAAAACTCCTATCCATT
>NW_025191044.1:2501-2859 GCF_004010195.1 Chiloscyllium plagiosum
AATTCAGGTTTATGTTCCAATATCAGGGAGGGAAGGTGAGGGTCATGTTGTTGATATAATTTTAATTTGAATCCCTAAAATATCTAGACAGGCCAACTGGCCACAAAAAGTGCACACCGACCCTCTGAAAAGTAACCCACACCGAACCATCCCCCATTATGCTTCTCTATATTTCCCCTGACCAATGCACCTAACCTACACATTCCAGAACAGTATGGATAGTTTACCAAACCTGCACATCTTTGGCCTGTTGGAAGAAACCCTGAGAGAAACTGGGAGAATATGCAAACTGCACGCATTCAATCGTCCGAGGCCAGAATTAAGCGTCAATCTCTGGTGCTGTGATGCACCAGTGTTA
>NW_025191044.1:2872-3466 GCF_004010195.1 Chiloscyllium plagiosum
TGTTATCGAAGGCAATGAACTGCAAGGAAATGTTGTCTTCTGGACTTCAATTACAGTGTGATTACGGCATTCCGGAAAAGACAGAAAATCGGTGGAATTGTGGGTACATGGCAGTTCAGAGTGACGGGAAGGACAATAATAATCCACATTCATCAGTATTGGAACATTAACAAAACAAACTCATGTGAAGAACAGATTAAAAGATATATCTGAAATGAAGAATGAAGAGAGACAATACTCATGGAAATGTTTATTCAGCACAAAACAAAGGGACACAATGACTTTCTGTATATGCTAAAATATAGAATGTGCAAAGAGATAAGATTGTTAAAATTTACTCATGATAGTGAGCTATACAAAGTGAAATGAAGATTTAAAAATACATTGCAAGAGTGTGCAAACCTTATCAATCATTATTTGATTCATAATTGAGATACAGTTTCCCCTCTGTCAGTGATTTCCCACCACTGATTCACTGGCCCAGTCTCTCACCTCGTTTATTATGGGGGTGGGGAAACGGAGAACATCGGTTCCTGCTGCTTTTTGCCCAGTCTATTTAAGTTCATCCATCGTTTGCCTGGAACCAGGTTGTTG
>NW_025191045.1:0-3466 GCF_004010195.1 Chiloscyllium plagiosum
GTCTCATACTGACACAGTACAGCAGCCTGACACTGATCCCAGTATCACACTGGTACAGGACAGGAGCCTGTCACTGATCCCAGTCTTCACACTGACACAGTACAGCAGCCTGTTATTGATCCCAGTATCACACTGGTACAGGACAGCAGCCTGTCACTGATCGCCGTCTCATACTGACACAGGACAGCAGCCTGACACAGATCCCAGTCTTCACACTGACACAGGAGAGCAGCTTGTCACTGATCCCAGTTTCACACTGACACGGACAGCAGCCTGACACAGATCCCAGTATTCATACTGACACAGGACAGCAGCATGTCATTGACTCAGGTCTTCACACTGATGCAGGAGAACAGCCTGACACTGATACAAGTTTAACACAGACACATGATCGTTGTCTGATATTGATTCCAGTATTCACGCTGACACAGGACAGCAGCATCTCAGTGATCCCAGTCTTCATACTGACACAGGAGAACAGCCTGTCACTGATCCCAGTTTAACACAGACACATTATAGTTGCCTGATACTGATTCCAGTATTCACACTGACAAAGGACAGCAGCCTGTCATTGATCCTAGTATCACACTGGTACAGGACAGCAGCCTGTCACTGATCCCAGTCTTCATACTGACACAGGACAGCTGCCTGATAAAGATCCCCAGTCTTCACACTGACACAGGACAGCAGCCTGACAAAGAACCCCAGTCTTCGCACTTTCAGAGGACAGCAGCCTGTCACTGATCGCCGTCTCACACTGACACAGGACAGCAGCCTGACACAGATGCCAGTATCACACTGTGACAGGACAGCAACCTGTCACTGATCCCATTCTTCAAGTTGTCCAAGGACAGCAGCCTGACACAGGTCCGAGTCTTCACACTGATACAGGAGAGTAGCCTGTCACTGATCCCAGTCTTCACATTGACACAGGATCGCAGCCTGTCACTGATCCCAGTCTTCACACAGACAAAGGAAAGCAGCCTTATGCTGATTCCTGTATTCACACTGACACAGGACAGCAGCTTGATGCTGATTCCTGTATTCACACTGACACAGGACAGCAGCCTTTCATTGATCCCAGTATCACACTGGTACAGGACAGCAGCCTGTCACTGATCACAGTCATCACACTAACACAGGACAGCAGCATGTCACTGATTCAAGTCTTCACACTGACATGGGACAGCAGCCTGTCACTAATCCCAGTCTTTGCACTGACACAGGCCAGCAGCCTGTCACTGATCGCCGTTTCACACGGACACAGGACAGCAGCCTGATACTGATTCCTATATTCACACTGACACAGGACAGCAGCCTGTCATTGATCCCATTATCACACTGGTACAGGACAGCAGCCTGTCACTGATCACCGTCTCATACTGACACAGTACAGCAGCCTGACACAGATCCTAGTCTTCAAACTGACACAGGAGAGCAGCATGTCACTGATCCCAGTATTCACACTGACGCAGGACAGAAACCTGACACTGATTCCAGTATTCACACTGACACAGCACAGCAGCCTGACACAGATCCCACTCTTCACTCTGACAAAGGTCAGCAGCCTGACACTGATCTCAGTCTTCACTCTGACACAGGAAAGTAGCCTGACAAAGATCCCAATCTTCACACTGCTACAGGACAGCAGCCTGTCACTGATCCCAGTTTCACACTGACACAGGACAGGAGCATGTCACTGATCGGCATCTCACAATGATACAGGAAAGCAGCCTGACAATAATCCCAGGTTAACACTGACACCTGATCGTTGCCTGATACTGATTCCAGTATTCACACTGATAAAGGATAGCAGCCTGTTACAGATCCCAGTCTCACACTGGTACAGGACTGCAGCCTGTCACTGATCCCAGTATTCACACTGACACAGGACAGAAACCTGACACTGATCCCAGTCTTCACACTGCTACAGGACAGCAGCCTGTCACTGATCCCAGTTTAACACAGACACATTATCGTTGCCTGATACTGATTCCAGTATTCACACTGACAAAGGACAGCAGCCTAACACAGATCCCAGTCTTCACGCTGACAAAGGTCTCACAATGACACAGGAAAGGAGCCTGACAATAATCCCAGGTTAACACTGACACCTGATCGTTGCCTGATACTGATTCCAGTATTCACACTGACAAAGGACAGCAGCCTGTCATTGATCCTTGAATCACACTGGTACAGGACAGCAGCCTGAAACTGATCCCAGTTTAACACAGACACATGATCGTTGTCTGATACTGATTCCAGTATTCACACTGACAAAGGACAGCAGCCTGTCATTGATCCTTGAATCACACTGGTACAGGACAGCAGCCTGAAACTGATCCCAGTTTAACACAGACACATGATCGTTGTCTGATACTGATTCCAGTATTCACACTGATAAAGGATAGCAGCCTGTTACAGATCCCAGTCTCACACTGGTACAGGACAGCAGCCTGAAACTGATCCCAGTTTAACACAGACACATGATCGTTGTCTGATACTGATTCCAGTATTCACACTGACACAGGACAGAAACCTGACACTGATCCCTGTCTTCACACTGCTACAGGACAGCAGCCTGTCACTGATCCCAGTTTCACACTGACACAGGACAGGAGCATGTCACTGATCGGCGTCTCACAATGACACAGGAAAGGAGCCTGACAATAATCCCAGGTTAACACTGACACCTGATCGTTGCCTGATACTGATTCCAGAATTCACACTGATAAAGGATAGCAGCCTGTTACAGATCCCAGTCTCACACTGACACAGGAGAGCAGCTTGTCACTGATCCCAGTATTCACACTGACACAGGACAGAAACCTGACACTGATCCCAGTATCACACTGGTGCAGGACAGCAGCCTGTCACTGATCCCAGTTTCACACTGACACAATACAGCAGCCTGTCACTGACCCCAGTTTCACACTGACACAGGACAGCAGCCTGACACAGAGCCCAGTATTCATACTGACACAGGACAGCAGCATGTCATTGACTCAGGTCTTCACAATGACACAGGACAGCAGCCTGACACTGATACAAGTTTAACACAGACACATGATCGTTGTCTGATACTGATTCCAGTCTTCACACTGCTACAGGACAGCAGCCTGTCACTGATCCCAGTTTGACACTGACACAGGACAGAAACCTGACACTGATCCCAGTCTTCACACTGCTACAGGACAGCAGCCTGTCACTGATCCCAGTATTCACACTGACACAGGACAGCAACCTGACACTGATCCCAGTCTTCACACTGCTACTGGACAGCAGCCTGTCACTGATCGCCGTTTCACACTGACACAGGACAGGAGCATGTCACTGATCGGCGTCTCACAATGACACAGGAAAGCAGCCTGACAATAATCCCAGGTTAACACTGCTACAGGACAGCAGCCTGTCACTGATCCCAGTATTCACACTGACACAGGACAGAAACCTGATACTGATTCCA
>NW_025191046.1:0-3466 GCF_004010195.1 Chiloscyllium plagiosum
TGCTGCTGTTACTGACATGCCCTCCTGAATTCTTTCAGTTGAATGAGGATTGATACTCTGGTTTGATGGTAAGAGGTAAATTGGGGAATATGTTGGGCCGTGATTCTGTAAGGTTTGCTGGAGTACAATTCTACTGCTGTTGTTGGAAGGAAAGAGCTAAACTCTTACACTGTCGGTCCCATACACAAGAAGCTACATGCAGTATCATGAACACTGATAGGCCAAGACATGAAATACGAGCATCACTGTACAATGATGCAGGATCTCAACTGCAGCAAGGGGAGATTAGGAGCCAACTTGACATAGGAGTTGGGAAAGAAGCAGCTGATCAGATTGTCTCATTCATAGTCACAAAGGGACTCTGTGAGATTATTGTACTGTTGGAGGTAAGGATGGAGGAGGTCGGGGAGATGGAGAGCCCTTCAAAAGAAACTAATCTGCCTGAGAGTTGTGGGATTGACTTGATTGCCATGCATTTAATAGAAAGCTAATTGAAACTGTTTTTATCCCCAAAAGATAACAAGACAATAGAAACAAACCCCAGAATACATGGTTCAGAGATGGATGTCAATAGTCCATCAACATCCAACTCCTGAAATTATTCAGCAAACATATGTGTGATTACCCTGTTCTGATGAACCAGAAAGTCGCTGTTTACTCTGTGCAGATGGACAGTGATGTGGGGAAGTATTGGCCTTGTGGTATTGTCACTAGACAGTTAGTCAAAAGCCCCAGATAAAGTTCTGAAGACCTGGGTTCAGAGCCTGCTGCAGCACTTGGGGAAATTTGAATTCAATAAAAAAGCTCTGGAATTTAAGTGTCTAATGATGACCATTAATCGATTGTCAGAAAAAACCATCTGGTTCAGTAATCCCCTTTCAGGAAGGAAGCTGCCATCCTTACCTGGTCTAGCCTACATTGTGACTTCAGACCCACAGCAATGTGGTTGACTCTTACCTGGCCTCTGGGCAATTAGAGATGGGCAGTAAATGCTGCCGGGCCAGCGACACTCTCATCCTATGAATGAATAAAGGAAAATAAAAATCTGTACCCAGTGTGATGTTGTGAACATTTCCAAAGCTTAGTTCTCTATATGCAAAACTTTATGAACTGCCAAAACTATTGTTCATTACTTGGTGTGAACAAGAGAAAAAAAATCCTTCAACTTGTGGTTATGAGTAAATTCACTGGTGTCTCAGCAGGATGGATGCCTGAGTGAATCCCTCCCCCCTCTCCCCCCCCCACACACACACACACACAGCAGGTGAACAGCTTCTCCCCAGCCTGACTGGCTTGGCCAGTTTCCAGGTGGGATGGGTAAAGAATTCCCTTCCGGCATTCCCCACATTTCCAGAGTCTGTCCCTAGTGTGGTTGCACTGGTGTTTTGCCATTTCAGATAAATGCTGGCAGACTGTTACACGCACCGTCAGCAACCGCCCCCGCCCCACCCCCGACCCCTCACCACCCCCAGAATCCAGTATAAAGCAGTAAACATTATCTCCTGCTGTGGAGGGACAGCCTGTATTGGTCTGAGTAGGAACACCGAGCAGATTTATCTCAATGACAATTTAATCAGTGACCACAGCAAGTTAAGCAAGTCCAAATAAAATGCATTATAGCACAGAAAGAGGCCCATCAAATCCAAGCTAGCTCTCTGTAGCAGAATCCAACATTCTCATTCCCCATCTGTCCCCCAAACTCTGTGATTTTATTTCCCTCAGATCTGATATAATTGTTTTTATCAATCATTCATCTTCTCTGCTTGCACCACCATAATAGACAGCATATTCTGCATATTTCCAGCCAATACAGTCAGCAGAGACACTTACTCATCTCCCACTGTCTCAAAACCTCACATCTGGTCTTGTGCCATCACCTATCACATACAGATATTTTTGTCTGCTATATCTAGGTCTGTTATAATCTTATACAGCTTTATCAAAAATATATTCAACTTGTTTACTTCAAAGAAAATCGCAATTTCTTCAAATCAATTCAGTGACTGCATTTTCTTCATCAGTGAACCACTCCTGTAAGTCTGTACTCCACACCCTGAAGATCACTCATATCCTTCCTACGAATCTCTGCCTTACACACAGAGACAGTATATTTAATAAGAATTAGACAAAGGCATATCAGTCACATGGGCGATTGCCATTACATAGTTTAAAGCTGGTAATTATGAATTTACAAAGCTTGATGAATGCCAATGTCCTGTGATAATGTGTGATGGATTACAGAAACTGATTATCGTATTGTCCATGATTATGTGTTGATGGGAAGAGATTAAGGCAGAAGGGTTCTTCTTTCAGTAAATAGCGGATTCACTTACCTATGCTAATATGGAGGGGAAGTAAGACAATGGGAGCAGGAGGCAGTTTAACAGGGTTGTGCCCAGGGCTCTCAGTCTTGTCTGGAAAGGGCAAATTGCTCTATCTGGGGTTATGGTGGAATCCACATGTGTGGCTCCAAGGGGTTCTATTTCGAAGATACGGTCTGACTCACCCCTACTGAGGTGTTCAGTCTGTATTGGAAGAGTACAGGCCTTGTACTCTTACAATACGGCAGTAAGACCTTTGGCAGGAGAATGTTTAACCCTTGAGTCGCCAATGCATCCTGAAAGAGAAGCAAAGTATGGAACAGGTCCCTCTGTGGTATTTTAACTTCCTCATCCTGACCAGCAATCTGTTGACCACAATTGGATGCAATGATTGACTGTGATCCAACTAGAACTTTGTCAACAGTCAGCATCTTTTCCATGAGTATGTTATCATTCCCTCTATTAATGAAGCCCAGCATCCTATATGTTTACTCAAAACACTTTATAGAACATAGAAGAATACAGCGCAGTACAGGCCCTTCGGCCCTCGATGTTGCGCCGATCCAAGCCCACCTAACCTACACTAGCCCACTATCCTCCATATGCCTATCCAATGCCCGCTTAAATGCCCATAATGAGGGAGAGTCCACCACTGCTACTGTGTACAAATCCTTTAAGGATTTGTACACATTGTCCCGCATTCCTGCTGCCCTGCTCTCTATGTCTGTGCCATTCAAATATATATTCCCTTTCTACATTGCTTCTCTCAAAATGCATCAACTTACTATGTGTTCTAAAGAAGAGATATTATACTCAAAATATTATCTCTCGCTCCACACATTCTACCCCCTGGAAAACAGAACAGTACAGCACCGGAATAATCGGCCCACCATGTCTGTGTGGATCATGATGCCATTCCAAACTAACTCCATCTGCCTGTATATGATCCATATCCCTGCCAACCCATGCCTGCTTATCTGTCTGTCTAAATGCCTCTTAAACCTTGTGATTGTTTCTGCTTTTACCATCTCTCAGGCAAGTACATTCTAGTCACTGACCATCTCCTGCATAAGAAACTTGTCTGACACAACTCCCTTTTAACTTGCACAGATGTTGTTCGAAATGCTCAGCAGGTCATGCAGCAT
>NW_025191047.1:0-3466 GCF_004010195.1 Chiloscyllium plagiosum
AGTGTGTTTCTGTGTATATCTGTTTAATCTCAGGAGACAGAGTGTTGGTGGGGGGGATGTTTGTTTGTGTTTTATTTTCTGTGTATAAATGTTTAATGGTATGTGGTAGGTGGTGGTGCAGGGTTGTATGTGTTTTCTGTCTATATCTCCTTAATTTCAGGAAACATTGAGGTGGTGGAGGGTTGTGCGTGTGTTTCCGTGTATATCTATTTAATGGCAGGAGGCAGGGTGGTCGTGGAGGTTTGTGTGTGTGTGCTTCTGTGTAAATCTGATTAACGGCAGGAAACAGGGTAGTGGTTGAGGGATGTGTATGTGTTTGTGTGTATATCTGCTTAAAGGCAGGAGACAGGGTGGTGGTGGAGGGTTGTGCGTTGGTTTCGGTGTCTACATGTTTAATATCAGGAGGCAGGGTAGTTATATTGTGTTGTGTGCGTGTGTCTAATCTATTTACGGGTTAGAGACAGGGTGTGGTGGTGGAGGGTGCTCTGTGCGTGTTTCTGTGTATAACTGTTTAATGGCAGGTGGCTTGTTGGTGGTGGAGGGTTGTGTGTGTTTTTGTGTATATGTGCTTAATGGCAGGAGACATGATGGTGTGTGTGTGTTTCTCTGTATACCTGTTCAATGGCAGGAGGAAGGATGGTCATTGAGGGTTGTGTGTGTTTCTGCGTATCTCTATTCTATGGCAGGAGACATGGTGGTGTTGGAGGGTAGAGTGTCTGTGTTTCTGTGTCTGTGTGCTTAGTGGCAGGTGACAAGGTGGTGGTGGACGGTTGTGTATGTTTCTGTTTATATATTTTTAAGTTCAGTAGACAGAGTGTTCGTAGAAGGTTGCAGGAAACAGGTGATGGAAGGTTGTGCGTGTGTTTCTGTGTGTATCTGTTTAATGGCAGGTGACAGGGTGGTGGTCGAGTTTGGTGTGTGTGTGTTTCTGTGTATATATGTTTAATTGCAGGAGACAGGCTGATGGTGAAGGGTGGTATGTGTTAGTTTCTGAGTATATCTGTTTTATGGCAGGAGCCGTGGTGGTGCTTGAGGGTTGTGCGTGTGTTTCTGTGTATATCTGCTTAATGGCAGGCAACAAGATGTTGGTCGGGGGTTTTGTGTGTGTTTGTGTGTGTGCGCGTTTCTGTGTATATCTGTTTAATGGCAGAAAACAATGTGGTGGTTAACGGTTGTGTGTTTGTGCATTTCTACGTATATCTGCTTAATCGCAGGGGATAGGGTTGTGGTGGAGGGTTGTGTGTGTGTGTTTCTGTGCATGTCTGTTTAATGGCAGGAGACAGGGTGATGGTCTCGAGATGAGTTTGTGTTTCTGTTTATATCTATTTAATCGCCAGAGAGAGTGTGATGGTGGAGGGTTGTGTGTGTATGTGTTTATGTGTATATCTGATAAATGTCAGCAAACAGGGTAGTGGTGGGGGTTCTGTATATGTATGTGTTTCTGTGTATATCTATTTCAGGGCAGGAGACGTGATGGTGGTCGAGGGTTGTGTGTGTGTACTTTGGTGTATATCTGCCAAATGGCAGCAGAACAGGGTGGTGGTGGACGGACGCGTGTGTGTTTGTGTGTATATATGTATATTTGTGTGTATATCAGCAGACAGGGTGGTGGTGGAGGATTGTGTGTGTATTTTCCTGTTTAGTGGCAGGAGAAATGGTGGTGGTGAAGTGTAGAGTGCGTGTTTGTGTGTATATCTACTTAATGGCAGGTAATAAGGTAGTGGTGAAGGGTTGTGAGTGTGTATTTCTGCATATATCTGTTTAATTACTGCTGACAGGGAGGTAGTGGGGGTGTGTGTGAGTGTTTCTGTATATATCTGTTGAATTGCAGGAGACAGGGTAGTAGTGGAGGGTTGTATATGTGCGTTTCTGTATATATCTATTGAATTGCAGGAGACAGGGTGGCAGTGGAGGGTTGTGTGTGTAGTTCTGTGTACATCTGATCATTGGCAGAAAACAACTTGCTTGTGTAGTGGTGTGTGTGTAGTTCTGTGTATCCCTGTTTAATGGCAGGAGACAGAATGGTAGTGGAGGTTTGTGTGTGTGTGTTTCTGTGTATAATTGATTTATGGCAGCAAACAGGGTGGTGGGGAGGGTTCTCTGTGTTGTGTTTCTGTGTATACCTGTTTACTTGCAGGAGACAGGTTGGTGGTGGAGGATGGTATATGTTTGTTTCTGATTATATCTGTTTCATGGCAGGAGACATGGCGGCGGTTGATGGTTGTGCGTGTGTATCTGTGTATATCTGCTTCATGGCAGAAAACAATGTGGTGGTGCCTGGTCGTGTGTTTGTGTATTTCTACGTATGTCTGTTTAATGGCAGGAGACAGGGTTATGGTGGAGGCTTGTCTGGATGTTTCTGTAAATATCTGTTTAATTGCAGGAGACAGGGTGGTTTTGGAGGTTGGTGAGTGTGTGTTTCTGCAAATAACTGTTTAATGAATGTAGATAAGGTGGTCGTGGAGGTTTGTGTGTGAGTTTCTGTGTATATCTGCTTAATGACAGGAATCAAATTGGTTCTCAATGCTTGTGTGTGCGTGTGCGTGTGTGTTTCTATGTACATCTGATCAATGGCAGAAAACAATGTGATAGTGGAGGGTTGTCTGTGTGTGTGTTTCTGTCTATGTCTGTTTAATGGCAGGTGCTGAAGATATGTCTTTATGTTTCTGTATATATCTGTTTGATTGCCGGAGACAGAGTGGTGGAGGAGGGTGGTGTGTGTTTGTGTGTCAAGATGTTTAATTGCAGGAGACAGTGTGGTGTTGGAGGAATGAGTGTGCGTGTTTGTGTGCATATATTTATAATGATGGGAGACTGGGTGGTGGTGGCAGAGGGTTGTTTCTGTAAATATCTATTTAATTGCTTAATGACAGGAAACAAATTGCTGTTCAAAGGTTGTGTGTGCTTGTGTGTGTGCGTGTGTTTCTGTGTGTTTCTGTGTATATCTGTTCAATGGCAGGAGACAGGGTGTTGGTGTCGAGATGTGTGTGTGTTTCTGTTTATATCTGTTTAATCACCGGAGAGTGCGTGATTGAGGAGGATTGTGTGTGTGTGTGTGTGTATGTTTATGTGCATATCTGATTAATGGCAGCAATCAGGGTGGTGGTGGAGGGTTCAGTATGTGTGTGTGCTTCTGTGTAGATCTGTCTTAGGGCAGGAGACAGGGTGATGGTCGAGGGTTGTGTGTGTGTATTTCTATGTATATCTGCTCAATGGCACGAGAACAGTGTGGTGGTGGAGGGTTGTGTGTGTGTGTATGTGTGTGTGTTTGTGTGTGTTTCTGTGTATATCAGTTTAATGCCAGGAGACAGCGTGTTGGTGTCGGGTTGTCTGTGCGGTTTTTTTTTCTGTTCCAGTCTGTTTAATGGTAGTTGATAAGGTGGTGGTGCAGGGTTGTGTGCGTTTTTCTGTATATATCTGCTTAATGACAGGGGACAGACTGGTGTTCGTGGAGGGTTGTGTGTAT
>NW_025191048.1:0-3467 GCF_004010195.1 Chiloscyllium plagiosum
GAAATGTGATTGCTTCGCTGCTTGCGAAGATCTATGCATCCTCGCTCTCCACCGGAGTCGTGCCTGAGGACTGGAGGGAGGCAAATGTAATTCCTCTTTTCAAGAAATGAAATAGGGAAATCCCTGGCAATTACAGATCAGTCAGTCTCACATCTGTCGTCTGCAAGGTGTTAGAAAGGATTATGAGGGATAGGATTTATGACCATCTGGAAGAGCATGGCTTGATTAAAGGCAGTCAGCACGACTTTGTGAGGGGCAGGTCATGCCTCACAAACCTTATTGAGTTCTTTGAGGATGTTACTAGACAAGTTGATGAGGGTCGAGCGGTGGATGTGGTGTATCTGGACTTCATAAGGCATTTGATAAGGTTCCCCATGGTAGGCTCGTTCAGAAGGTCAGGAGGAATGGGATACAGGGAAATTTAGCCGTCTGAATACAGAATTGGCTGGGCGACAGAAGACAGCGAGTGGTAGTGGAAGGAAAATATTCTGCCTGGAGGTCTGTGGTGAGTGGTGTTCCACAGGGCTCTGTTCTTGGGCCTCTACTCTTTGTAATTTTTATTAATGACTTGGATGAGGAGATTGAAGGAGGGCTTAGCAAGTTTGCAGTCAACACAAAGGTTGGAGGTGTCGTTGACAGTATAGAGGACTGTTGTAGGCTGCAGCGTGACATTGACAGGATGCAGAGATGGGCTGAGAGGCGGCAGATGCAGTTCAACCTGGATAAATGCGAAGTGATGCTTTTTGGAAGGTCGAACTTGTAAGTTGAGTACAGGATTAAAGACAGGATTCTTGGTAGTGTGGAGGAACCAAGGGATCTTGGTGTGCAGGTACATAGATCCCTTAAAATTGCCACCCAAGTGGACAGGGTTGTTAAGAAAGCATATGGTGTTTTGGCTTTCATTAACAAGGGGATTGAGTTTAAGAGCCATGAGATCTTGTTGCAGCTCTATGAAACTTTGGTTAGACCGCACTTGGAATACTGTGTCCAGTTCTGGTCGCCCTATTATAGGAAAGATGTCGATGCTTTGGAGAGGGTTCAGAGGAAGTTTACCAGGATGCTGCCTGGAATGGAGGACTTATCTTATGAAGAGAGGTTGACTGAGCTCAGACTGAGGGAGTGCAGCGTAGGTTCACGAGGTCAATTCCTGGAATGGCGGGATTACCTTACACTGAAAGACTGAAGCGACTGGGCTTGTATACCCTTGAGTTTAGAAGACTGAGAGGGGATCTGATTGAGACATATAAGATTATGAAAGGATTGGATACTCTGGCAGCAGGAAACATGTTCCGCTGATGGGTGAGTGCCGAACCAGAGGACACAGCTTAAAAATACGGGGTAGACCATTTAGGACAGAGATGAGGAGAAACTTCTTCACCCAGACGGTGGTGCATGTGTGGAATGCTCTGCTTGAGAGGGCAGTGGAGGCCCAGTCTCTGGATTCATTTAAGAAAGAGTTGGGTAGAGCTCTCAAAGATAGTGGAATCAAGGATTATGGAGATAAGGCAGGAAGAGGATACTGATTAGGAATGATCAGCCATGATCATATTGAATGGCGGAGCAGGCTCGAGGGCAGAATGGCCTACTCCTGCACCTATTGTCTATTGACTTTTTTCATTGGCAAAAAAGGAGGAAGAGAGGAGACCTAATTGAGGCGTACAAGATAATGAGAGGCATAGATAGAGTTGATAGCCAGATACTTTTTCCCAGGGTAGAAATTGTTAACATGAGGGGTAATAGTTTTCAGCTGTTTGGCGGAATGTGTAGAGAGGATGTCAGAGGCGGGTTCTTTACGCAGAGAGTTGTGAGAGCATGGAATGTGTTGCCAGCAACAGTTGTGGAAGCGAGGTCATTGGGGATATTTAAGAGACTGCTGGACATGCATATGGTCACAGAAATTTGAGGGTTCGTACATTAGGTTTACCTCACATGAAGATCAGTGGTCGGCACAATATCGTGGGTTGAAGGGCCTGTTCTGTGCTGTACTATTCTATGTTCTATGTTGTAAACTCTGGTGGGTTCCTATGATTGCAAATGTTACATTAGGATATAGGAAGGACTGTCAACCTATTTGGCCTCTTCTTGCCTGTTTTAATGATTAAAAGAGATCAGTGAGACCATTTACTTGTAGCTGATGTTAGTGAAAAGTAAGCATGCACAGCTTGTTATTGATATTTTAGATTTTTAATCCAAAAAATGCAGAAACTGCATATTCATTGATAATGAGACTTTTCTTTGTAAGTATAAATCTCCACAAATTAAGCATAAATGAACTACGTATGACACATTGGTTACCTCGAAGTTTGATTAAATGGCCAGGTCATCTAATATGATCAAAACAGGGATGTTGTAATGCATGGATAAATCCAAAATGTGTGAGTGAAAAGCCATCAGAGTGAGAAATGATTAGATTCCCTACAGTGTGGAAACAGGTCCTTCGGCCCAACAATTCCACACCGACTCTCCGAAGAGTAACCCACCCAGACCCATTTCCCTCTGACTAATGCACCTAACACTATGGGCAATTTAACATGGCCAATTCACCTGACCTGCACATCTTTGGACTGTGGGAGGAAACCGGAGCACCCGGACGAAATCCACGCAGACACAGGGAGAATGTGCAAACTCCACACAGACAGTCGCCCAAAGCTGGAATCGAACCTGGTGCTGTGAGGCAGCAATGCTAACCACTGAGCCACTGTGCTGCCCCATAATGGTAACCAAATGAAAGTTTTGCACACAATAGAAGTTAAAATACTTTGAAATACAAATTCATTTTAAAAACTCATTCATGCAGTGTGGATGTTGCTGATTATTGAAACAAGTAACAAGACCCAATAAACGGCAGAACATGAGGAACCTTAGAGAAACAGGAATCTTGGAGTGTTTGTTCAGAGATCCCTGAAGCTGAAAATGTGTTGCTGGAAAAGTGCAGCAGGTGAGGTAGCATCCAAGGAGCAGGAGAATTGACGTTTCGGGCATGAGCCCTTCTTCAGCCCTTCCTGAAAAAGGGCTCATGCCTGAAATGTCGATTCTCCTGCTCCTTGGATGCTGCCTGACCTGCTGCGCTTTTCCAGCAACACATTTTCAGCTCTGATCTCCAGCATCTGCAGTCCTCACTTTCTCCTCGAAGCTCCCTGAAGCTGGCAGGTTAGATTGATGGGGAGTCAAGGCAGCATACAGGACACTCCCTTTATTAGTTGAAGCATATTATAGGAGCAGTAAGTTTATTTTGAAGCTATTAGGGCACAGTTGGATATTGTGTGCAGTTCTGGTCACTGCACTATAGGAAGGATGTGATTGCATTGGAGGGGGTGCAGAGGAGATTCTTCAGGATGTTGCCCTGGATGGAGTAATTATGAGCCAGGGCTGGATAAGATTGTGTTATTCAGAACGCACGTGCCACATTCCAAAAACTCATAAACAGAGTTGTTGCTGGGTTAACAAACTGTGCAGAAAATGTGTTG
>NW_025191049.1:0-3467 GCF_004010195.1 Chiloscyllium plagiosum
AGACTAAAAAAAGGACAAAACTTATAGAATCAGAGTTAATGGAATTAGACACATTGCAGACCAAAAGCATTTGGCCAATTGAGTCTGCTCTGTCCCGCCGAAGAGATGCAAACTCCCCCACCCTATCTTTCTAAACCCACATTATTGATTCACCTAAAAACATAGAAATGAGTTCAAAAGCTCAGCGGATCAGCTAGCATCAGTGGAGAGAAATCAGACTTAACATTGCGAATCAAAAACTGTTCCAAGAAATAATCTGTTGACCCCAAATGGTCATTCTCTTTTCCCTGAGCTGCAATTCCTACTTTTGTCTTTGATTTTGCCTTTGATTCTACAGTCCATTCAGGGTTTGTTTGCAATCTACCTGAAGTGCACACCTTTGGACACTAAGAAGGAATCGGAGCAGCCAGAGGAAACCCACACGGAAGAGAGAAAAAGGAGCATACAAATTCCACACAGTCAGTCACATAACTCTGGAATCGAATGCGGGTTTCTGGTCTCTTAGCCCTCCCAAGCTGCAAGCGCCCGTCCCGGATGCGAATTGAACCCAGTCTCACGCAGTGACAAGCAGTGGAATTACCCTGGAGTTCTATGCAAAAAGAAGCCTATGCATCAGTACTGGAAATCAATAATCAATTAACTATCCGAACTCTTTTTTAAATAACTTGACCGACAGCCTTGTACATCTGTCATCAAAACTTCACATCTGACTACTTCTGAATGTCATGAGGATTTCTGACTCTCTAAACTTTGCGTGCACTGAGTTCCAGATTTCAAACACCCGCCGTTTCAAACCGTTTGTCTGCGCATTCACTCAAATATTTCCTCCTCTGTTCTTAAATCTATTACTCCGTGAGTGATCTCTCCATTATAGCAAAACGCTTATTTCAATCTATGCCATCCGTATCCCTGATTATTTTGTATACCTCAATCATGTCTTCTCTCGATCTCTTCTGCTCTAAGTATATCCAGTCTATCAAATTTCTCTTCATAACAGAAACTCTTCTACCCAGATGAGATCCTGGTAAATCACCCCTGCATCATTTCCAGTTCTAATATGATTGCAGAACTGCACACAATAGTCTAGATAGAGCCGAATGAGCAAGTGAAATAAATGATGTGAAAGTCCGCAGAAAGAGGTCTTATTGAAAAAAAAGTTTTTTTTCTCAGTGCTGCCCTGTGTTCTTTTCCTGAGCCTCAAGTTCCAATAATATCTGATCCATGTCATTAAAAGCTGCTCCTTGACCATTGATCTCAAAACCACAGTATCGAATTGGATTGACTGGTCTGAAGGTCGCAATGGTATGATTGTGGCATGTTCACCCACCAACAGTGAGCGCACCAGCACAGACTGAACAGGGATCAATGTGAAAATGATCGTAAGGGAAATGGGAGGGGGAACTTAACGGAGGTCAGTGATTGTGGGAGGGAGAGAAATCTCCAAGAATGGGTGAGTCTGAATTCTGATATTTCCCTCACAGAGATGTGTGTGAGAGGGGTTTGATGAAAAAAAGCATAATATCAGAGCAAGTTTTCATGCAAAATCAATTAATTCATTTCTGTGTTTCGTCGGCATGTACCACAAGGAGTTAAAAAGGGGAGAACATTACATGCCGGAACTCGGATTCAAACGAGGTTACTCCGGCGACAACGCACAACACTGAACATTATACGATCCCTGGGGCATGCAGAGATGTGTGTTTGAAAAGAGCAGTAACTACAGTGACATAGGACATGTTAGGAAGAATGCAGAGACACAGCAGGACGATTTGGCAAGCAATAATAGACATGTGGGAACTCAGAATTGGCTGTATATTCAAATGGGATGTTTCAAGAAGCTGAGGAAGTTCCATCGAGTACTGCATGTTGAAGACTGAGGGTGATAGATTTTTACAAAACATCAAATTCTCAAGGGATACTGCAGGATATTGTTGAAATGCATGTTTCAACAGCAATGTGGTTTCACATTTGTTGCCTCACGAGCTTCCCCACACAAGAAAGTACCCATTTCTGCAGTGGATGACATAATCCCAGTTCCTCCACCCAGAATCAATGGTGCAGTTGCAAAAATCAAACTGGAAATTGGGATAGAAATGATCACATGAAGCTACTGTGTCGCACCAGTCATGCATCGGTGAGCACATTGTCCTTCTATGATGGTGCAGAGGCGCATGAAATTCCGACGCTGGGAGTTCTCCTGGTCAAAGGCGGGCAGGAAGGGCATCTTTGACTCTGGTTATTAGATTATTAAGGTACAACAGCAGCATTAAACCGCATTGCAGATTGGCTCAATGGAAGCGTGCTGCAGTCTTAAACAAGAGGTCGATTTATTGCAAGCTTTCAGTGCAATTTTCCTTAACAATGCACTGATTTGTTATTTTGACAGTAAGAACTATTATTTGATCACATCATCCTCTTGCTCCCAGCAAATACTCCAATATAGCGTACATCAGTTTCATTCCGGCACAGCCACGTGTCATATTCTCACTCCCTCTGAAATGATTAGATTTGCCAATGTCATTCTCTGAGATGGAGCGACGTAGCCTTGAGATGGCAGTGTAGTGAACAAAGAAGAACAAAGAACACAGAACATTTATAGCCCAGGAAGAGGCCCTTTGGACCTCCAAGCCTGGGCTGAACCAAATCAACTGTCAAAACCTATCATCCAATTCCTCAGCATCTTTTCCCATCATCTCCCCACTTACTCACGCATCTATCACGGCGCACCTTGAATGAAACGACCGTGCCAGCCTCTACTACCTCTGCTAGCAACGCTTTCCAGGCACCTAACACCCTCTGTCCGAAATACTTTCTACATCTGTCCTCCTTAAACGTTTCACCTCTCAACCTGAATGCGTGACCTCGCATTATTGAATCCCTCACCTGGGGTAAAAGCATATATCTGTACACCCGGTCTGTACCCTTCAAGATTTTGTAGACCTCAATCAAGACCCCTCAATCTCGTTTTTTCCTTTGAAAACGATCATAAACTTCTTAATCTCTCTTCACAGCAAGCATCTTCCATACCAGCAACATCCTCGTAAACCTTCTCTGCACCGTCTCCTAAATGTCCACTTCCTTTTGGTAACATGACGACCAGAAATGTGCACAGTATTGTACATGCGGCCGAACCAAAATCTTGTACAAGCTCTTACACTCAAAACTTGGTCCTATGAAGACAAGCATGCCATATGCTTCCTTGACCACTCTATCCACCTGTGCCGTCATCGTCATGGTACAAAGGACCTGAACTCCCAGATCTCTATGCTCATCAAATTTCTCCAAGGCTGTTCCGTTTACAGTGTAGTTGGTTCTAGAATTAGGCTTCCCAAAATGCATCACTTCACCTCTGACTCAGTTCAAGGTGAATTAAGAATAAACAACAAATAATGTTCAGACCATGATGTTCCATCTCAGAGAATGACATTTGCCGTGATTGAACTCCGTCTGCCACTTCTCCGCTCAAC
>NW_025191050.1:0-3467 GCF_004010195.1 Chiloscyllium plagiosum
CTGTATACCTATTTTCCCACTCTCTGAATCATCGGTGTCGGAATATCTACTTTCCCACTCCCTGAGTCATCAGTGTCTATATATCTACTTTCCCATTCCCTGAATAATCAGTGTCTTTATATGTACTTTCCCACTCTCTGAATCGACTGTGTCTGTATATCTACTTTTCAACTCTCTGAACCAGCAATGTCGATATCTGGATCTATATATCTACTTTCCCACTCTCTGAATCATCAGTGTCTGTGTATCTACTGTCCCACTCCCTGAATCATCAGAGTCTATATATCTACTTTCCCATTCCCAGAAGCATCAGTGTCTACATATCGACTTTTCCACTCTCTGAATCATCAGTGTCTGTATATCTCCTTTCCCACTCCCTGAATCATCAGTGTGTAAATATCTACTTTTCCATTACTTGAAGTATCAGTGTCTGTATATCTACTTTCCCACTCCCTGAAGCATCAGTGTCAGTATTTCTACTTGCCCATTGCCTGAATCATCAGTGTCTCTATATCTCCATTCCCACTCCATGAATCATCATTGTCTGTCCATCTATGTCACCATTCCCTGAAGCATCAGAGTCAATATATCTACTTTCCCATTCCCTGAAGCATCATCGTTTATGTATCTACTTTCCCACGCTCTGAATCATCACTGTCTGTATATCTATTTTCCCACTCCCTGAATCATCACTGTCTGTCGATCTACTTTTCCACTCACTGAATCATCTGTGTCTGTACATCTACTTACCCATTCTCTGAATCATCAGTGTCTATATATCTATTTTCGCACTCCCTGAGGCATCACTGTCTGTATATCTACTTGCCCACTCCCAGAGGCATCACTGTCTGTATATCTACTGGCCCACTCCCTGAATCATCAGTGTCTCTACATCTACTTTCCCACTCCCTGAAGTATCAGTGTATTTATATCTACTTTACCACTCCCGGAATCATCAGTGTCTGTATATGTACTTTCCCAATCCCTGAATCATCAGTGTCTCTATATTTACTTTCCCATTCCCTGAAGCATCAGTGTCTGCATACCTACTTTCCCACACCCTGAATAAACAGTAAATGCATATCTACTTTCCCACTCACAGAAGCATCAGTGTCTGGTTATCTACTTTTCCACTCCCGGGATAATCAGTAAATGTATATCTACTTTCCCGCTCCCTGAAGCATCAGTGTCTGTAGATCTAATTTCCCACTCCACTGAATCATCAGTGCCTGTATATTGACTTTCCCGCTCCCGGAAGCATCGGTGTCTGTATATCTACTTTCTCACTCCATGAATCATCAGTTCCTGTATATCTACTTTCCTACTCCCAGAATCATTAGTTCCTTTATTTCTACTGTTCTACTCCCTGAAGCATCAGTGTCTGATTATCTACTTTCCAACTCCTGTATCATCAGTTCCTGTATTTCTACTTTCTTATTCCCTGAAGCATCTGTGTCTGTATATCTACTTGCCCATTCCCTGAATCATCAGTGTCTATATATCTACTTGCCCATTCCCGGAATCATCAGTGTCTATGTATCTACTTTCCCATTCCCTGAAGCATCATCGTTTATGTAACTACTTTCCCATGCTCTGAATCATCACTGTCTGTATATCTATTTTCCCACTCCCTGAATCATCACTGTCTGTCGATCTACTTTTCCACTCACTGAATCATCTGTGTCTGTACATCTACTTACCCATTCTCTGAATCATCAGTGTCTATATATCTACTTTCCCACTCCCTGAGGCATCATTGTCCGTACATCTACTTACCCATTCTCTGAATCATCAGTGTCTATATGTCTACTTTCCCACTCCCAGAGGCATCACTGTCTGTACATCTACTTTCCCACTCCCGGAATCATCAGTGTCTGTATATGTACTTTCCCAATCCCTGAATCATCAGTGTCTCTATATTTTCTTTCCTATTCCCTGAAGCATCAGTGTCTGCCTATCTACTTTCCCACACCCTGAATAATCAACAACTGTATATCTACTTTCCCACTCCTTGAAGCATCAGTGTCTGTATATCTACTTACCCATTCCCAAAAGCATCAGTGTCTGTATTTCCACTTTACCACTCCCTGAATCATCAATGTCTATACAACTACTTTCCCATTCCCTGAATCATCAGTGTCTATATATCTACATTCCTGCTCCCTGAATCACCAGCGCCTATATCTACTTTCCCATTCCGTGAATCACCGGTGTCTACATATCTACTTTCCCACTCCCTGATGCATCAGTGTTTATGTATCGACTTTCCCACTCCCTGAAGCATTACTGTCTGTATATCTATTTTCCAACGTCCTGAAGATTCAGTGTCTGTATATCTACTTTCCCAATCCCTGCATCATCAGTGTCTGTACATCTACTTTCCCACTCCCTGAAGCATCTGTGCTTATATCCCTACTTTCCCACTAATTGAAGCATCGGTGTCTGTATATCTAATTTCCCATTCCCTGAAGCATCAGGGCTGACATATCTACTTTCCCATTCCCTGAAGCATCGCTGTCTGCACATCTACTATCCCACTCTGTGAATCATCAGTTTCTATATGTCTACTTTCCTACTCTCTGAAGCATCTGTGTGTAAATATCTACTTCCCCATTCTCCGAAGCATCACTATCTGTATATCTACTTTCCCATCCCTGCATCATCAGTGTCTGTACATCTACTTTCCCACTCCCTGAAGCATCTGTGCTTATATCCCTACTTTCCCACTAATTGAAGCATCGGTGTCTGTATATCTAATTTCCCATTCCCTGAAGCATCAGGGCTGACATATCTACTTTCCCATTCCCTGAAGCATCGCTGTCTGCACATCTACTATCCCACTCTGTGAATCATCAGTTTCTATATGTCTACTTTCCTACTCTCTGAAGCACCTGTGTGTAAATATCTACTTCCCCATTCTCTGAAGCATCACTATCTGTATATCTACTTTCCCATTCCCTGAATCATCAGTGCCTGTATATCGACTTCCCGCTCCCTGAAGCATCGGTGTCGGTATATCTACTTTCCCACTCCTGAAACAGTCTTTCCTCTATTTCTACTTTGCTATTCCTTGAGCCATCACTGTCTGTATATCTTCTTTGAGTTGAAACTTTATTGCTGGAACAGCACAGCGGAGCAGGCAGCATCCAGGGAACAGGAGATTCGACGTTTCGGGCACAGGCCCTTCTTCAGGTCTATACATCTACATTCCTGCTCCCTGAATCACCAGCGCCTATATCTTCTTTCCCAAACCCTGAATCATCAGTCCCTGTATTTCTACTTTCCTGCGACCTCAAGCATCACTGTCTGTTTATATCTACCTTCCCATTCCCTGAATCACTGGTGTCTACATATTTACTTTCCCACTCCCTGAAGCATCAGTGTTTATATATCTTCTTTCCCACTCCCTGAATCATCATTGTCTATGGCTGAAGGCGCTACCTCGTGCTCCCACGAGGAGGTTGAAC
>NW_025191051.1:0-3467 GCF_004010195.1 Chiloscyllium plagiosum
TGCGTGATATCCTTGATCCTTGTGCCAGGGAGGTTACAAACCATTACGATTTTTCGATGGTGGCCACAGAATCCTCCGTTTGTGTCTGTGATTAGAGAGTCCCCTTTTACAATCAATCGCATGAAATCGTACGTACCCCTCACTATAGTTGCGCGATTCTCAGTACCAGAAATTTGGCTATTCGTGCTATATTCCCTTGAGAGTCTATTGTTCCCTACATTTTCCAAAACAGCATACTTGTTTGAGATATGGTAAACCATAGGAGATTCCTGCTTAACCTCCCTTCCTCTCCTATTTTTCGTGGCTTTAACCCATCTACCTGACTGCATCTGTATATTTTCTCCCTTCCTTTAATTGCCATTCTTCACACCATCAGATCCTCTGAATTCCACATTGCCTCAAACTGCCACTCCAACCGTTCCGTGGGATCTGATAGGATTTGCAACCAAACACAAATCATGCAGACATAATCATCAGGAACATGGAAACTCTCCCTTATCGTCTACATCCAACAGGAAGACCACATCAGTGTACTAAATGCCAGCCTTGCTCCTTCACAAGCTACAGACCCAGAAAATAGCACCGACTTATTGTTCTAAAAATACAGTACTCCCGGTTAACATAGTACTTCTGGTTTATGCGTTTTACATTTAATTAAGAGACAGATCTAATCAAGAAATATCCCACTCTGCTCACTATTTCAGATTTGCAGCAATTTTGCACTTAAGAACTATGCACTCCTCATTGGCTGTGAGCTCTCACACACAAGTTCATCCAAACTCAGCCTGTGAATTTCGGCGTTCGTTAATTTTTTTTTGATTTATTCAGATGTCCAGTGATGTTTGAACACAAACAGCATAAACTGTAACCTTGCAGATTCATTGTTGTGACAGATAGTATTGTAGGTTTCTTTCACTGACGTTCTGGTCACTGTCTTTGTCTCTTTTCCTCCTTTTTAAAGTTGCATTGTTTTGAGAACAATGTGACATCTTGTAAAATAATAATTAGCGCTCTTGAAATTCGAAGCAATCACCTCCATCCCTCGTCAAATATTTTAAAAAGGAGTGACTCCTTCAGCCAAAAAGCTTTCCCAACATCCATTTGGAGTCATTCAATATCGTGTAGCATTTTGAGTATCAGAAACAAATGCAGCTCTTCAGACGATCCCAGAATTTTTTTTTGCCTCATGCATCTCTTGAATATCATTAACATTTAGTGCTTCGGCCCATACTATACAATCCATCCTTACGATTTATGACAACACGTGTTGTAATAACAAAGGTAGATACAAATCAGCGACAGCCATGCAAGACTGCATACTAAGTATGGAAAAGAACTGGGAGATTAAAACTACTGTAAAATAACTAATATCCATATGGATACAACACCAATAACGTGCATCTTTTCAATGCCATTTCGTGACCAATCGTTGTATCGCCGCACTCCCTGCTCTATAGTCAATACTGAAAAGGAACCAATGACTCGTGCCAAGTGCCTGTCTTCCTGAGATCTCGTCAAAATTGAGAGGCACCCACAAAGGATAAGCACTTTTATTCTTACGCTAATATTAGTATTACCCATAATTACAGTCGCTGTGCAACAACAGCGTAACATATATTTAATTGTGATCTCAATCTATCCCACCTCTCATTCCAAGATATGGATCCCGTTTCTGACGAGGGCCTTAAAACCTGCAAGGGGCTGAGAGAAAAGAAAGATAATTTACAGAGTAGCTATATGTTCTTTAATTCCTTTGTGATCTGGCGGCTGGATCGTTCTATGTACATTAATATTAATTAATGATTCAGGTTCATTAACTTGTGTTTTTCTTTAATGCTCCAGAAATCTCTCCATAGATCACTTCACCAAATAGCAGGAAAATAGCACCATACATGGACTGAAACTTTCGGCTGCTCTATTTATGAGTTTCTGTCTCGTGGATGACTCTTCAATATATTTCCCTTTTGCCAATTTTATGAATAGCTGTATCGGTCAGTGCTAACTTTCTGCAAATGCAAGTAACCGCTTTTCAGATAAAATGTTCAACCTATTAATCAATACAGCTCTAACGTTCAGGGTGCTTTACCTTCAACTTGTGCTTCCTGCATTTTATTTTACCTAGGAGTCTGCTGCACCACCTGAGACTTAGCTTAGAATTTTTTTCACGGAAACTAACTGTCTTAATGTATTACGACCTCACCAACCATCTAATTATCTAAAAGCTCATGATGGGCAGTGGGGTAGAATCTGTGTGTCATCCGATGGGCCCCATCAAACAGTCCAACATTAATCTTCCCAAAGTACATTTTCTTTCATTTCTGTAATATTATGGCTGAATGGCCAATCACAGTCATTCTCTTGATTGTAATTATTTTGCCGCGCCGTCACTAATGATACTCTCAAAGTTTTAATGAAAGTATCTCGACAGATTTTGTGTCAGTGTCTTCTCGTTTAAGCTGTATTTTTCTGCTCTTCCAAATCACATTAATACTTCTGTAAAGTAGATGTATATGTCTGGGAACTGGTCTTTTGTGCATGTTTTCCACTGTATCATGTTTGTTACATCCAAGGTAACATGCATTGTTGCACACTTACGCCGGATCCAAACATGACCTCATCAAACGATCAGAGAGATTTAATTAATCTCTCCACACACGATAATGTTGCCTCGGGTAGTGGCTTGATCACCAATTCAATGTTTCCTAAAATTAAAGACAATGACAACACATCATCACAAGAAAACGATCAGTTTGGTGCTATCGTCTAAACTTCCTTTTCACTAAAATTCATTTTAACCTTCATTAGCATTTCAACACATTCATCTGATATTTTCTTCTGCTATTAATCTCCACCCCTAATTACTTCATCAGAAATAATTTTGCAGCTAAAATATTGCCACCATCTCAAAATCCCCAGAGATCTTCGTGATTTGCATTGGATGGAACATAATCGTATAATATTTTTACGCAGATGTCAAATATTTCCTCTTGATTCAGGCACAATATACTTTATTTGTACTTTCTCTAAGATGACCCACATTTTTTTAAAGTTGCTACGCAACACGCTCTAGAAATTTGAAATGTCTCATTGTAAATTTGTTCAAATTCAATATTGTGCAGACTCCATCAAATTTACTTCCATTTTGTGTACATTGAAAATATTGAGACTGTGTGCATGCACTTTATCATCTTTAAAAAATCCCTTTAAGTCATCAGATAACTATTACAGTTAAATGTTTTAGAATAACATTCCACCTGAATCTAAATTTACTTTTAATTATGAAGGCTCATTAGTTTCGAAATTCCTGACATTCACGAAAATTAATAATTCCACAGTCCTTCCCAAGCACTGAGATGCGTTATTAATAAATGGCTTGATGTGCTCATCCATCATTGTGTTGTGACGTTGAATTCCACAAACAGGTTCCACTCTTCAGTGTCTCCAATTCCTGAAAATACGAACAAGTT
>NW_025191052.1:0-2114 GCF_004010195.1 Chiloscyllium plagiosum
ACCAGGCTTACCTGACAATGAGGTGTCAGCCTGATGAAGTCACCAAACAGGGCTACCTGTGTGCCAAACAGCATAAGCAGTAGGTGATAGACAGAGCTAAGTGATCCCACAAGCAACGGTTCAGATCTAAGCTCTGCAGTCCTTCCACTTCTAGTTGAGAATAGTTATGGACAATTAAACAAGTCATTGGAGGAGGAGATTCCACAAGTATCCCCATCCTTAATGATGTTAGAGCCCAGCACTTCAGTGCAAAATATATGGCTGATGCATTTGCAACAATCTTCAGTCAGAAGTGCTGAGTGGATGATCCACCTCAGCCTCCTCCAGTGGTCCTCAGTAATTCAGTTACCAGTCATCAATCAATTTGATTCACTCCACGCAATATCCAGATGCAGTTGGAGACACTGGATACTCCAAAGGGTACATACCCTGACAACATTCTGGCAATAGTACTGAAAACTTGTTTTGCAGAACTTCTCACTGCCCTAACTAAGCTGTTCCAATACAGTTACGACAAAGACATTTCCCGATTACGTGGAAAATTACCCAATTATCTCCTATACATAAAAAGCAGAACAAATCCAATCCGGCCAATTACCAACCCATCAGTAAAGTGATGGAAGGTGTTAGTGCTTTCAAGCAGCTAGTGCTCAGCAATAACCTGGTCAATGACGCTCAGTTTGGGCTCCATTAGGGCCACTCAATTCCTGATCTCATTACCTTTGTTTAAACATGGACAAAAGAGCTGAATTCCAGAGGTGGGGTAAGAGTAACAACCCTTTAAAACAAGGCAGCCTTCGACCAAATATAGCATCAAGGCACCTTAGCAAAACTGGCATCAATGGGTATCAGGGGCAAACTCCCCGCTGGTTAAAATCACACCTGACACGAAGGAAGATGGTCATGGTTGATAAAGATCACTCAACGCAGCTCTAGGACAAGCCATTAGGAGTCCCTCGGGCAGTGGCCTCGGCCAAAGCATCTTCAGGGCTGCTACATCAATGACCTTTCCTCCATTATAATGTCATAAGTGGGGAGGTTCGCAAATGATTGCACAATGCTCAGCAACATTTGTGGCTCCTTAGATGTTGAAGCAGTCCATGTCCAAACCCGACAAGATCTGGACAGTATCCAGGCTGACAAGTGGCAAGTAATAGTCAGGCCACACAAATGCCAGACCATGACTATCAGCACTAAAATACAATCTGCCAACTGCCCCTTGGCATTCAATGGTGTTACTATCACTGAATCCATAGTGGTCTGCAGCAGTTCAACAAGGCAGCTCACCACCACCTTCTCAAGGGGCAACCAGGGACAGGCAATAAATGCTGGCCCAGCCAGTCACACCAAGATTCAGGAAATAAATATATATTTTTAAAACAATTAACATGGGAAGGTTGCTTAGGTATCATAGGGATCGGTGCTCAGGCCCCAGCTGTTCACAGTATCCATTAACAATTGGTTGCGGGAATCAAATACAATATATCCCAACCTGCTGACAGAACAAAAGGATGTTGGATTATGAGTGGGTGAGGAGGTTGAAAAATGCTTCAGGATGACTAAGACAAGTGAATTGAATGGGCAAATACGTTGCAGATGGAGAGCAATGTAGGTAGAGGTGAAGGTGTGCCCTTTGGTGGGAACAATAGACTGGAAGCCTATAGTTTGAAAAGG
Source organism: Chiloscyllium plagiosum (assembly GCF_004010195.1). NCBI lineage: Eukaryota > Metazoa > Chordata > Chondrichthyes > Orectolobiformes > Hemiscylliidae > Chiloscyllium > Chiloscyllium plagiosum. The sequence continues at coordinate 1,675 of NW_025191052.1, forward strand.
GATTATTTGAAAGGTGTTGATCTACAAAGGGACGTGTGCTCCTTTTTGTTGTTTCCTTCTGCGCAGCCCTCCGAGGTCCCTGCACCGCAGTGAGGTCTGAACCCAGAAGGCAATACTGGAAATGGCACTGGCACACTGCCCAGTGTACATAGACCCACCAAGTGGGAGCTGGAAAATTGCAAAGGATCTGGATTTCCCTGGACACCAGTCACTGAAAGCAAAATTGCAGGAAAGAGAGCAGTTAGGAAGATAAATGGTGTGTTGACCTTCATTTCAGGGGATTTGAATCCAGGAGAAAGGGTGTCTTACTGCAGCTGTACAGGGCCTTAGTGAGACCCCATCTCGAACATTGTACAATATTGTGTGCAGTTTTGGTTTCTGTACCTAACAAAGGACAAACCTGACATTGAGGGAGAGCAGTGAAGGATGACCAGACCGAT
>NW_025191052.1:2795-3467 GCF_004010195.1 Chiloscyllium plagiosum
ACCATCTCCACATGGGGACCTATTGGAAACCACATTGAGCAGGTTATTTCTGTGCTGCTTGACAGCTTTGTCAAAAAGAACTCCCACCAAATTGGCTATCGTGATTGTATTGAGGGAGTGGTAATTGGTCAGATTGCAAATATTCCCGTTTTAGGGGATGGGACATGGCTGAGTAATTTTCCACATTGCCAGGGAGATGTCAGAGTTGGAGCTGGAATGAAACAGCTTCCCCAGGGGCACGGCTTGTTGTGCAGCACAAGTCTTCAGTCCTATTGCAGGAATGGTGTCAGGGCCGATTGCCTTTGGCGTATCTACTGTGTTCAGTTGTTTCTTCGTGTCACGTGCAGCGTATCGAATTGGTTGAAGACTGGCATCTGTGATTCTGTGGGCATCGGCTTGTTGTGCAGCACAAGTCTTCAGTCCTATTGCAGGAATGGTGTCAGGGCCGATTGCCTTTGGCGTATCTACTGTGTTCAGTTGTTTCTTCGTGTCACGTGCAGCGTATCGAATTGGTTGAAGACTGGCATCTGTGATTCTGTGGGCATCATGGCGATGGTGAGGTGGATCATCGATTCAACACTTCTGGCTCAAGATGGTACAGATACTACATCTTTGTCTTTTACTCTGATGTGAAGGCATGTTCGATTATTTTGGATGGGGATGTTTGTGGAT
>NW_025191053.1:0-1152 GCF_004010195.1 Chiloscyllium plagiosum
GGGCCACAGTCCACCTCGACATTGGGCCGCAGTTCCCGCTCCACACCTTGCCGCAGTCCCCGTCCATACTGGGCCACAGTCCCCCCTACACACTCGGCCGCAGTCCCCCTCCACACTGGGCCATAGTCCCCTCTCCACACTGAGCCACAGTCCCCCTCCACACTGCGCCACAGTCCTCCTCCACACTGGGCCACAGTCCTTCTCAGCACTGGGCCACAGTCCTCCTCAGCACTGGGCCACAGTCCCCTCTACACACTGGGCCACAGTCCCCGCTCCACACTGGGCCACAGTCCCCGCTCCACACTGGGCCACAGTCCCCGCTCAGCACTGGGCCACAGTCCCCATCCACACTGGGCCACACACCCCATCCACACTGGGCTACACACCCCATCCACACTGGACCACAGTCCCCTCTCCACACTGGGCCGCAGTTCCCCTCCACACTGTGCCACAGTCCCCGCTCCACACTGGGCCACAGTCCCCCTCCACACTGCGCCACAGTCCCCTTCCACACTGGGCCACAGTCACCGCTACACACTGGGCCACAGTTCCCGCTCCACATTGGGCCACAGTCCCCCTGCACACTGAGCCACAGTCCCCCTCCACACTGGGCCACAGTCCACCTCCGCGCTGGGCCACTGTTCTCCTCCACACTCGGCCACAGTCCTCCTCAGCACTGGGCCACAATCTTCCTCAGCACTGGGCCACAGTCCTCCTCCACACTGAGCCACAGTCCCACTCCACACTGGTCCACAGTCCCCCTCCGCGCTGTGCCACACTCCACTCTCCACACTGGGCCGCAGTTCCCCTCCATACTGGGCCACTATGCCCCCCTCCGCACTGGGCCACAGTCCCCCTCCACACTGTGCCACATTCCCCGCTACACACTGGGCCACAGTTCCCGCTCCACACTGGGCTGCAGTCCCGCTCCACACTGGGCCACAGTCCACCTCGACATTGGGCCTCAGTCCCCGCTCCACACCTGACCGCAGTCCCCGTCCACACTGGGCCACAGTCCCCCCTACACACTGGGCCGCAGTCCCCCTCCACACTGGGCCATAGTCCTCCTCCACACTGGGCCACAGTCCTCCTCAGCACTGGGCCACAGTCCCCTCTTCACACTGGGCCACAGTCCCCCCTACACACTGGGCC
>NW_025191053.1:2034-3467 GCF_004010195.1 Chiloscyllium plagiosum
GCACTGGGCCACAGTCCTCCTCCACACTGAGCCACATTCCTCCTCCACACTGGGCCACATTCCCCTCCGCACTGGGCCACAGTCCCCGCTCTGCACTTGGCCACAGTCACCCTCCACACTGTGCCACAGTCCCCGCTACACACTGGGCCACAGCTCCCGCTCCACACTGGGCCACAGTCCCCGCTCCACACTGGGCTGCAGTCCCCGCTCAACACTGGGCCACATTCCTCCTCCACACTGAGCCACATTCCCCTCTCCACACTGATCACAGTCCCCCTCCGCACTGGGCCACAGTCCTCCTCCACACTGAGCCACATTCCTCCTCCACACTGGGCCACATTCCCCTCCGCACTGGGCCACAGTCCTAGCTCTGCACTTGGCCACAGTGCTCCTCCACACTGTGCCACAGTCCCCACTACACACTGGGCCACAGCTCCCGCTCCACACTGGGCCACAGTCCCCGCTCCACACTGGGCTGCAGTCCCGCTCCACACTGGGCCACAGTCCACCTCGACATTGGGCCGCAGTCCCCGCTCCACACCTGGCCGCAGTCCCCGTCTATACTGTGCCACAGTCCCCACTACACACTGGGCCACAGCTCCCGCTCCACACTGGGCCACAGTCCCCGCTCCACACTGGGCTGCAGTCCTCCTCCACACTGGGCCATAGTCCCCTCTCCACACTGAGCCACAGTCCCCCTCCACACTGCGCCACAGTCCTACTCCACACTGGGCCACAGTCCTCCTCAGCACTGGGCCACAGTCCCCTCTACACACTGGGCCACAGTCCCCCCTACACACTGGGCCACAGTCCCCGCTCCACACTGGGCCACAGTCCCCGCTCCACACTGGGCTGCAGTCCCCGCTCAGCACTGGGCCACAGTCCTCCTCCACACTGGGCCACAATCCCCCTCCGCACTTGGCCACAGTCCCCCTCCACACTAGGCCACAGTCCCCGCTCCACACTGGGCCACAGTCCCCGCTCAGCACTAGGCCACAGTCCTCCTCCACACTGGGCCACAATCCCCCTCCACACTAGGCCACAGTCCTGTCTCCATACTGGGCCACAGTCCCCATCCACACTGGGCCACACACCCCATCCACACTGGGCCACACACCCCATCCACACTGGGCCACAGTCCCCTCTCCACACTGGGCCACAGTCCCCCTCCACACTGGGCCACAGTCCCCCCCCACACTGGGCCACAGACCCCTCCACACGGCCACAGTCTCACTCCACACTGGGCCACAGTCCCCGCTACACACTGGGCCACAATCCCCGCTTAACACGGCCACAGTCACCCTCCAGACTGGGCCACAGTCCCCACTCCACACTGGACCACAGTCCCCCTCCACACTGGGCCACAGTCCCCTCTCCACACTGAGCCACAGTCCTCCATTCACACTGGGCCACATTCCTCCTCCACACTGAGC
>NW_025191054.1:0-3467 GCF_004010195.1 Chiloscyllium plagiosum
GATCTGTACTGAAAACAAAAAATGCTGGAAATCTCAGCGGGTCGGGCAGCATCCATGGAGAGAGGGCAGGCTAATGCTTTAAGTTTATCTCCATCAGAGATAGATCCTTGATCATTTGGGGAATCGAAGATTAAAGGGAAAAGGCAGGAACGTAGTCGTGAGGAATGTTGGATCAGCCACGTTCCCATGAATGGTGGAACAGTCTGGTGGGACTAAATAAATAGTAGGTCCGAGGGGAGTACTGAGGATCAAATGGAGCTTGGATCGCTGAAGCTGTTAGCACAGGTAGACAGGATGGTTAAGAAGGCGTACGGGATGCTAGTCTTCATTAGCCAGCGATTAGAATATCGAATATAGAACACAGAATCTGAAGAGGCCCCAGAATGTTGCTATCTTCTAAATGAGGCCTTCTGAGGAAATGGAGACCATCACACATTCAGGCGGATGGGAAATGGGCAGCAGGTCGTCAAGTTGTATTCCCGGTGGGATTTAGAAAAGAGATGATGTGCATATGAAATACCAAGTTTGGGAGTAAGGAAAACTCATGCCAAAATACAAAAATGTTTTTATTGGCCTGGACTGTATAAAGAAGTGGTCAAATTTTGGAGTGCATTTCATATGCGTCAGAAAATTGGAAACATTCAGGCAGCGATAAGGCCTGCCCCTTTAATATCCATTCCAGCATTTTACAAGGGTGTTAATTGATTGGGTCGTGTTGAAGTAAAATTAATAAAATTCACATTTAGAAGCAAGTCAATCAAATTTAGAAAAAAGTAAATCAAATTTATTAAATCAAAACGTTTTTGGGATTCTGCCCCTAACTGCGGGACGAGACGAGGCTGCCTGTCCGCGAACAATAGGTACAACCGTTTTTATAGGCTGGATGGCGCGGACAATAAAAGACCACAAAAGATATTTTATTGTGTTCTGCGCATGCGTGCAGAGATCACTGTTTCCAGGAACAGCGTACCACGCCATTGTGTTCTGTACATGCGTGCAGAGATCACTGTTTCCAGGAACAGCGTACCACGCCATTGTGTTCTGTACATGCGTGCAGAGATCACTGTTTTCAGGAACAGTGTACCACGCCATTGTGTTCTGTACATGCACACACAGAGATCACTATTTCCAGGAACAGCGTACCACGCCATTGTGTTCTGTATATACACACAGAGATCACTGTTTCCAGGGACAGCGTACCATGCCATTGTGTTCTGTACATGCACACACAGAGATCACTATTTCCAGGAACAGTGTACCACGCCATTGTGTTCTGTACATGCACACGCAGAGGTCACTGTTTCCAGGAACAGCGCACCATGCCATTGTGTTCTGTACATGCACACACAGAGATCACTGTTTCCAGGAACAGTGTACCACACCATTGTGTTCTGTACATGCACAAGCAGAGATCACTGTTTCCAGGAACAGCGTACCGTGCCATTGTGTTCTGTACATGCACATGCAGAGATCGCTGTTTCCAGGAACAGCGTACCATGCCACTGTGTTCAGTCCATGCACACGCAGAGATCACTGTTTCCGGGAACAGTGTACCACACCATTGTGTTCTGTACATGCACACACAGAGATCGCTGTTTCCGGGAACAGTGTACAAAACCCATTGTGCTCTGTACAAGCACACACAGAGATCACTGTTTCTGGGAAAAGCATACCACACCTTTGTGTTCTGTACATGCACACACAGAGATCGCTGTTTCCGGGAGCAGTGTAACACGCCATTGTGTTCTGTACACGCACCCACATAGATCGCTGTTTCCAGGAACAGTGTACTGTGCCATTGTGTTCTGTACACGCACACACAGAGATCGCTGTTTCCAGGAACAGTGTACCACAACATTGTGTTCTGTACATGCACACACAGAGATCACTGTTTCCAGGAACAGTGTACCACAACATTGTGTTCTGTACACACACACACAGAGATTGCTGTTTCTGGGAACAGCTTACAATGCCATTGTGTTTTGTACATGCACACGCAGAGATCGTTGTATCCATGGACAGCGTACCACGCCATTATGTTCTGCACATATACACGCAGTGATTGCTGTTTCTGGGACCAGTGTACCATACCCATTGTGTTCTGCACATGCACATGCAGAGATCGCTGTTTCCAGGAACAGTGTACCGTGCCACTGTGTTCTGTACATGCACACGCAGAAGTCACTGTTTACGGGAACAGTGTCCCAATCCATTGTGTTCTGTACACGCACACACATAGATCACTGTTTCCGGGAGCAGTGTAACACGCCATTGTGTTCTGTGCACGCACACACAGATTGCTGTTTCCAGGAACAGTGTAACATGCCATTGTGTTCTGTGCACGCACACACAGAGATCACTGTTTCCAGGAACAGTGTACCACTCCATTGTGTTCTGTACACGCACACACAGAGATCACTGTTTCCAGGAGCAATGTACCACACCATTGTATTCTGTACACGCACACACAGAGATCGCTGTTTCCAGGAACAGTGTACTACAACATTGTGTTCTGTACATGCACACACAGATTGTTGTTTCCGGGAACAGCGTACCATGCTCATTGTGTTCTGTACACGCACACACAGAGATCGCTGTTTCCAGGAACAGCATACCTCGCCATTGTGCTCTGTACATGCACACACAGAGATCGCTGTTTCCAGGAACCGTACCACACCATTGTGCTCTGTACATGCACACACAGAGATCGCTGTTTCCAGGAACAGTGTACCACAACATTGTGTTCTGTACACGCACACATAGAGATCGCTGTTTCCAGGAACAGTGTACCACACCATTGTGTTTTGTACACGCACACACAGAGATCGCTGTTTCCAGGAACAGTATACCACAACATTGTGTTCTGTACACACACACACAGAGATCGCTGTTTCCAGGAACAGTATACCACGACATTGTGTTCTGTACACACACACGCAGAGATTGCTGTTTCTGGGAACAGCTTACAATGCCATTGTGTTTTGTACATGCAAACTCAGAGATCGTTGTTTCCATGGACAGCGTACCATGCCATTATGTTCTGCACATATACACGCAGTGATTGCTGTTTCTGGGACCAGTGTACCATGCCCATTGTGTTCTGCACACGCACACGCCGAGATCATTGTATCTGGGAACACTGTACCATACCATCGCCTTCTGTACAAGCACACGCAGTGATCTCTGTTTCTGGGAACAGGGTACCATGCCCATTGTGTTCTGTAAATGTACACAGAGAGATTGCTGTTTCCGGGAGTAGCGTACCACACCATTGTGTTCTGTACACGCACACACACAGATTGCTGTTTCCAGATACAGTGTAACACACCATTGTGTTCTGTGCATGCACACACACAGATTGCTGTTTCCGGGTACAGTGTACCAATCCATTGTGCTCTGTACATAGAACATAGAAAAATACAGCGCAGTACAGGCCTTTGGCCCTCCATGTTGCGCCGATCCAAGCC
>NW_025191055.1:0-79 GCF_004010195.1 Chiloscyllium plagiosum
AGACAGAGAGAGACAGAGAGAGACAGACAGAGACAGACAGAGACAGACAGAGACAGACAGAGACAGACAGAGACAGACA
>NW_025191055.1:589-3467 GCF_004010195.1 Chiloscyllium plagiosum
AGGGACAGAGAGAGAGGGACAGTGAGAGAGGGACACAGTGAGAGAGAGAGGGAAAAAGAGAGAGAGAGGGACAGAGACACACAGAGAGAGAGAGAGAGAGAGAGACACACACACACAGACAGGAGGGATAAAGGGAGAGAGAGAGAGAGGGAGAACCACATTAATGTTGCAATACAGGAACCATCTTGGTGCTGCCAGGCCGTCCTGTTGGACGCTGGATTCTGGTGAAAGGTTGGTCAATAGCAGTCACACGGAGCTCCTCCTCCCCACCGTACACCAACCGGGGGGTGGGAACAACCCACTGCCTTGTCACTGGGCCCATAGCACCCCCAGCCCACACCCACCCAGCTCCCATCCCCCCCCACACGACCAGTTCCCACTCCCCCCCCCCCCCCGCCCACATTACCCCAACCCCAGGCGGGCACTGACCTGACAATGTTCATGCTGGAAGCATCATACTTGCCCTCATTGACTCCCATCACAAACATGGGGGCATCAGGGGATGGTGCTGTCACCACAACGCGCTTGGCACCCCCCTGCAGGTGGGCCTGGGGGGAGAAACACAGAAACAATTACAGCAACGTACAGCATCCTCCCCTCCCCCCCATGAGGGGCAGTAGGCAGGCACGGGGGCCAAATGGGAACAGAGTGAGGCCATTCCCCACCAGGCCTCATTCCCCCCCTGCTGTCCCCCACCCCCCTCACTCACCGAGGCCTTGTCCACAGTCAGGAACACTCCTGTCGATTCCACAATGTAGAGCGCTCCGTGCTCACCCCAGGGAATCTCCGCTGGCTTCATGCTGCAGGAAAACAAGGTGCTGGGATCAGCAACGGTACGGAACAAATCCCGGGAAGTATTCCCCCTCCCTCCCACCCCAGCAGCCGGCTCCGAGAGACAGCCGGAACCGCCAAACCTGTTTGGACAACTTTGGGCAAACAATTAACTGGATGCAGGTAAACAGAGGGGGAACCGTCAGAACAGAAACACCAGGAACAGGGAGGGGATTGGGCAGATTGACCTGGGAGGGAAGGGAAAGGTCTCAAACACACAACACTCCGGTTTCCTCCCACACTCCAAAGATGGATGCTTCACCATAACCCTGTTCCTCCAGCACTGTGGTTATCACTCGAAGGATCAAAACGTTAACAGCTAAACACTGCAGACGCTGTAAATCAGAAACACAGTGACAACGCTGGAAAAGCTCAGCAGGTCTGGCAGCATCCTGAGGGGTTCCTGAGCAAGGGTCACTTGACCCAAAACATTAACTCCTGGGTTCTCTCCACGGATGCTGCCAGACCCACTGAGCTTTTCCAGCAACACCTGCTTGTGTTTCAAAATGAGTAGCACCAGGCTGGCCTGCATCCAGACGTTATTGAAGGATGCCTCAGGGGTTAGCACTGCTGCCTCCCTGCACCAGGGACCCGGGTTCGATCCCACCCTCGGGCGACTGTCCGTGTGGAGTTTGCACATTCTCCCCGTGTCTGCGTGGGTTTCCTCCGGGTGCTCCGGTTTCATCCCACAGTCCAAAAAATGTGCAGGTTAGGGTGGATTGGCCATGGGAAATTGTCCCATAGTGCCCAGGGATGTGCAGGTTAGGGTGGATTGGCCATGGGAAATTGTCCCATAGTGCCCAGGGATGTGCAGGTTAGGGTGGGTTGGCCGTGGGAAATTGTCCCATAGTGTCCCAGGGATGTGCAGGTTAGGGTGGGTTGGCCGTGGGAGATACAGGGTTACAGGGATTGGGCATCCTTCAGAGGGTTAGTAAAGACTTGATGGGCCAAATGGCCATGGTGTACACTGCAGGGAGTTAGGATCCTGCACAGACTTCCAGGAAGTGTCGGATACTGTCCCACATGACAGACCTGAGGGGAACGGGGCACAAAGCTGTCTGAGTCCCAGGGAGCGTTGGCTAACGGTGAATGGATATTTCTCAGGCTGGGGGAATAGAGGTCCCCAGGGGGCTGAGCTTCTCCCGGGATCTTGCTGTGCATGGGACAGTTTCAGAGTTTGAGGGAGAATCGTCAAGCATGAGGGGGGACAGTGTGGAACTAAGGAAGGCCATCGACAAGTCGGGAGGGGGGGGGGTGGGGTGAGACAGACGCTGTTTAACACAGACAGCCAGGCGCTGTGGTTGGGAGATCAGGAGTTAATCTAAAACAGGGCCTTCCGATTCTAATGCGGGGCAAGGGTGGGGGGGTTTATGTGCACAGATGGCTGAAGGTGACAGGGCAGGGTGAGCGAGCGTTGAGGGAAACCCGCAGTGCCCTGGGTTTCCTCCCCAAGGGGCGCGGGGTACAGGAGCGGGGGGAGGGGGTGACACTGAACCTGGGGACTGGGTCCAGGTTGTGGATCCCACATTAATCGGGAAGATGGGAATGTGACACACACACACACACAGAGGACACACAGACCCAGCTCCAGGGATGAGAAACCTCCATGATACTGATTAGGAATGATCAGCCATGATTATAGTGAATGGCGGTGCAGGCTCGAAGGGCAGAATGGCCTACTCCTGCGTCCATTGTCTATTGGAGAACAGCACTGCGCAAGGGGCAGAATGAATACAGCGCCTCCCTCTGTCCCCGCTTACTTACTGCTGGAAGACAGCGATGGGGGTCCCATCCACCACGAGCTTGTCATCAGCAACAGAGACCTCTCCATGGTAACGGCCATGGGTGGAATCATATTTGAACATGTACGCCTAGAAAGGGAAAACATCACAACCACAACTGAGACCTGACTGAGAAACCGGTCACTCACTCACTGTACCAAACCTCCCCCATCCCCCAGTAAACGATGGGCATGTCACTGGCTGGGCCCAGTATTTCCCACCCCGTCCCTAGTTGCCCCCCTTGGGAAGGTGGGGGTGAGCTGCCT
>NW_025191056.1:0-1143 GCF_004010195.1 Chiloscyllium plagiosum
TTCTTATAAACCCCATTCAGGAAAGTCCCAACCGGATTAGTCTTTACTCGCCAGACAATCTTTGGTGCAGTTTCTCCCCTCCATCCCAGAAGAAATATAGGATTATTTCTGTCTTCACTTTCTACCATCCCATTCTCTGTTTCTTTTTTAGCGAACAAATCCTCTACCAATGCCAATATGTTACGCACTAAACCATAAGTTGTTATTTTGTTCAGCAACAGCTGATGTGGCACTGCATGACATGTCTTTTAAAATTGCTACTGCAAACAATATATCGGCTCTCCTGTGGTAAAAAAAAAGTTTTGTCTCTTTGTTCACTTATTAACATTTGTGTGCACATAGGTCCAGCAAGTTATTAAAAGGCAAAATAAATATTTGTCTTCAATGCATTGCAAAGACAGTATCAAACTGGGGAAGTCTTGTTGCGATTGGACAAACACAGAAGGCACTGTGATGAGCATTGATTTCACTCGTTACGGAGGAGTATTTGGAAGGAAATTTGAAGCAGGTTAATCAAAACTATTCCTACGAAGAAGAGGGTTATCCCAAGAGAAACATTTTGACAGACTGGGCCCACTCCACAATAAATTTGAGGTGAATAAGTGCTGATCATACTGAAACAAATAAGATTCGAGGTGGATTGACAGGGCTAATGGTGAGAGGATGATTTTCTTGATGGGAAAGGTGAGTACAGAACCAAGGCCTGACGTAGTCATTGTCGCTATTATTTACTTATCTATGCGAATTAACTCTGTGATCTGCCTGTATTGTTCACAAGACAATTCTTTTCACTGTGCCTCAGTACATGTCATATTAATTTCAATTCGATTCAATTCAATTCAATTCAGTTCCGTTCAGTTCAGTTCAGTTCAGCTCAGTTCAATTCAATTAATGTATTTTCAATTCATGGAAAGCTGGTGTAATGTTGATGTCATTAGTCACATTTGTTTGAGATGCCAAGATTAGGGGAAATGACCAATTGTCATTAGATTACTTACAATGTGGAAACAGGCCCTTCGGCCCAACAAGTCCACACCCACCCACCGAAGCGTAACCCACCCAGACCCATTCTCCTACATTTACCCCTTCACCTAACACTACGGGCAATTTAGCATGGCCAATTCACCTAACCTGCACATTTTT
>NW_025191056.1:1931-3468 GCF_004010195.1 Chiloscyllium plagiosum
TCATTCTCCTGTAGCTCTCCTCATCCTGAATAAAGAGATTAATATAATCAGGCTGCAGCATCTTTCATTTATAAAATTATACAGAAGCATTAAAATCCGCTTGTGAAACCTGAAATAACATTTTGCTGTCAGGGTCCATCCTCCCACACAGATCTGAAAATTATTAATCAGGTTCTCCTCACCCCACTCAAAATAACGCACTCATAGCAAAACCTGTCGAGCTGCCAGTCTGAGAGATTCATGCTGAAAGTGAATTAAGAATAAAATAGCTGAACAAGAGGATGGTTTAATCGACCGTCATGAATGACGTTGACAATGGATATGTTCTCTCGACTACAAGCTGTCCCTGTCTGAAGTAAGGTTAAGCCAGTGGCAGGCAGGGAATTCAATAAGCCACGTCCTTGCGAAAATGCCGAGGCCAATACATGGCCAATTACTGTGCATCTATCTACCTTCTTAACCTGTTTTGTGAGAGACCTGCCTAAGCTGCCAGCAGAGTAAAGTCGGTGTCGGCAAAGAGACACTTCATTGAATGGGCCGCTTGGATGATCAGACGGCTTCCCCATTCCTCTGTCTCCAAGTTGCCCACTTACAATTGCCTCTTCAACACCAAGAATGGATCTTAATCTTCTAGAGGCAGGTTTGTGGTCTTTGTAGTAAATCCAACAGAACTGCAGCGGGATCCTAGTAAACTAAGATACACCAAGTCGCTACTGATTGACTTTGTGTTTGGTCAGTTCTCTAATGAAGTTAGAAACTTGGAGAATACCCATTGAATTTCAAGATCAATATTTTCTCAATGTCACTTCACTCAACAGATACCTCTCATTGACTGCAACTACATATTCTCAATCTCTGCCAATTGTGTTCAGACCATTCCTATTCTGAGTGAGATTAACATTACAGACTCTCCTTTTACCTTGGTGTACTGGTTCCCATGTTGTGATTTCCAATTTTTCCAGTCTTCATCCAATTTCGAATCAAATGTGCCTGTTGAGGCTACAGCCAGAATAGATATCGCCACACTGCCCAGAAAGAGCCAGAAGTTCATGATGGACATCCTAATAGGCAAAACCAATGGGCTTTAGATAGGGAGTGGGTAATTTTCAAGTTAGCTGTTTCGTTATTCTGAGAAGGAACAAAATAAATTGTACAAATAATACAAACAGTAAAATTCCAACAATTCATCCGATGCTGAAAGTTTAATGTAATTCACCTTCATGAGGCATCGTCAGTGGATTGGAATCTTCCAGCACTAGACTGATCAACTTAATTACGTTTCAAATTTAAAACCAATTATTGGAAAGAACACGGTAAAATGAAATCATACTTTTCCATAAATTGCCTTCTTGTGATGAAAGTTATTTGACTCACGGTCCACAGATTTAATCATTCAACAGCTCATGTCGTAATGATTACATTGCATTCAACCTTACATTGAGCAATGAATCCTCAGAAGGTATGACTGCAGGATTAGCAACAGGAAATAAAGAACAGGTGGACTTATTTTATATCGTTATCTTCTGTCACTTTAGAC
>NW_025191057.1:0-1539 GCF_004010195.1 Chiloscyllium plagiosum
TACAGCACAGAAACAGACCATTCAATGCAACCCGTCCATGCCAACCAGATATTCCAACCTAATCTTGTCCCACTTGCCAGCACCCAGCCCATATATCTCCAAACCCTTTGTATTCATATACCTATCCAGATGCCTTTTAAGTGTTGCAATTTCACCAGCCACCACTACTTCCTCTGGAAGCTCATTCCATACATGCAACACCCTCTGTTCGAAACAGTTACCCCTTGGGACTCTTTTATATCTTTTCCCACTCACTCTAAACGTATGCCTTCACCTCCGGGAAAAGACTTTATCTATTTATCCTATCCATGACCCTCATGATTTTATAAACTTCTATAAGTTTATAACGGCACGGTGGCACAGTGGTTAGCACTGTTGCCTCACAGCGCTCGAGACCCGGGTTCGATTCCCGCCTCAGGTGACTGACTGTGTGGAGTTTGCACGTTCTCCCCGTGTCTGCGTGGGTTTCTTCCGGGTGATCCGGTTTCCTCCCACAGTCACAAAGATGTGCAGGTCAGGTGAATTGGACATGCTAAATTGCCCGTAGTGTTAGGTAAGGGGTAAATGTAGGGGTATGGGTGGGTTGCGCTTCCGCGGGGCGGTGTGGACTTGTTGGGCCGAAGGGCCTGTTTCCACACTGTAAGTAATCTAATCTAAATAAGGTCACTGCTCAGACTCCGACTCTCCAAGAAAACAGCACCAGTCTGTTTGACTTCTCCCTGTGGCTTAAATCCTCCAACCCTAGCAACATCCTTCTGATAGTAAAGAGACTAGAATTGCATGCAATATTCCAAAAGTGGCCTAACCAATGTCCTGAACAGCTGCAAAATGACTTCCCAAATCCTGTACTCAATGCTCTGACCAATAAAGGAAAGAATACCAAATGCCACCTTCACTATCCTAAATACCTGTGACTTTACTTCCAAGGAGCTATGAACCTGCACTCCATGGTCTGGTTGTTCAGTAACACTCCCCAGAACCTTCCTGTTAAGTGTGTAAGCCCTGCTAAGATCAGCCCAAGGTTTGACAATTGGATGACTTATCTCAGTCCATACCCTGGAGTTCGGATTATCAGGTGCTGGGGCTTTGTAAACTTTTAATCCCATCAATTTCCCCAACAACTACTCAGTTCTGCTCTCGATGGACCATGTGTTCTCCAAAATTTTGGGGATGTTACTTGTGTCCTGCTTTGATGATACAAGCAACATGTGTGGTTAATTGGTCTGCCATCTCTTTGATCCACATGAGAACTTTGCCTGTTCTCATTTGTAATTATTTTCACTAATCCTCTTTTTTTGTCTTTACATACCCCATTTTCCCCTTTTTAATCAATCCTTTTGCTGAAACCAGAAGTGCTCCCAGTCTTCAGATCTGCTTTTCCTTGGCCAATTTGTACGCCATTTCTTTGGATCCAGTACGATCCATGATGTCCCTTGTTAGCCGTGGCTGGACCACCTTTTGTATTTTATTTTGCCAGACAGGAAGGGACAACTATTGCAGTTCCTCCAGGTGCTATTTAAATGTTTGTCATTTTTTTTT
>NW_025191057.1:2094-3468 GCF_004010195.1 Chiloscyllium plagiosum
GGGGATGGTGGGTGGGGGGGTAGCGAGATTAAAAGGGAGCAAAAGGGCAACTTTTTCATTCAGAGGGTGGTGCATGAAAGGAATGAGCTGTCGGAGGAAGTGATGCAGGCTGGTACAATTACAATATTGAAAAGGCATCTGAATGAGGAAAACGAATAAGAAGGGCTTAAAGGGTTATTGGCTAAGGTGCTGGCAAATGGGACTAATTGATTTAGGATATATTTTCTGTACGGATGAGTTGGTCTGAAGGGTCTGTTTCTGTGCTGTATATCTCCATGACCCTGGCTTTCCAATAATGCTCGCCATGTCTGTATGTTTAGTTTCTCTCTAGTGTTGGTGTTAATGCCTTGATGTCTCACCTCCTCCACACCCACCCTTTTCTTTACTGGGGATGTTAACAATTTAATGTCTGGTTCTTCATCAAGAAGCTGCATTGCTGGTTCACCCCGAATTGACACACCCTTTTGTGTTTGCTTCCCAAAATCAGACCTGATCATTCTCAGCAGTACCAGGGTGTTGTGAAATATATTAACTGTTGGATGGGGTTATCCAAAATTCAGAGATGCCAGTTTTGACGTTTTTTGCTTTTTCTGTCTGAGATCCTGAATCAGCATCTTCAGGAGAATTAGTTCAAGCAGAGTGAGAACACAGGGAGTGGGAGAGTGGGATAGTGCTTTCAATTTTGTGGAATAACAAAAGCAAAAAATGTTCCTCAAAGTAGAATTGCATATTCTGAATTTCTACCCTGGACTGACAATGCTCTGACCTTGTGCTGTAAAGAAAGCAGCTACTTTTTCTATGCCTTTTTGCTGGGAGGATCTGAAACTGTAGTAAAGTTGGGTTGCAATAAAGATTACCTGAACTTACCACCAGTCTCAGACTCATGGAAGCTTTAAGCTGCAACAGGTTTTTGTTTTAAAACTGCTCATTTCTTTCAGCCTCCTGCACTAAGTTTCCAATGTTGTGTATCAGTTGCAGCAGTGAATGAGTAGCCAGTATGGTTAGAAATTTTCCAGGAGTGCAGGTACTGCGTTATGTCGTCAGCATTGTAAGGTTTATAGACCGCACCAGGTGTGGGCTGTGTTCACTGGAAACAATGTGGAGGAGTCGATGTTGGACTGGGGTGGATACAGTTAAAAATCACACAAAACCAGGTTATAGTAGAACAGGTTTATTGGGAAGCACTAGCTTTTGGAGTGCTGCTCCTTCAGGTAGCTGTGGAGCAGGATCATAAGACACAGATTTTATAGAAAATATCAGTGTCGTACAACCGGGCTATATTGAACAACCCTAGATTGCGGTTTAGTCTTTCATCTTTTAGAATGGGTTTTGGTTCATTACTATGTAAAGCCCAGAAGTACTTTTAAGTCAGGT
>NW_025191058.1:0-3468 GCF_004010195.1 Chiloscyllium plagiosum
AAACACACACGCTGACACACTGATATAAACACACTCACTGACACAGTGATATAAGCACACACTGACACACTGATATAAACACACACACTGACACACTGATATAAACATACACACTGACACAGTGATATAAAAACACACACTGACACACTGATATAAACTCACACAGACACTGTGATATAAACACACACTGACACACTGATATAAACCCACTCACTGACACACTGATAGAACACACGCAGTGACACACTGATATTAACACAACGCTGACACACTGATATAAACCCACTCACAGACACAGTGATATAAACACACACACTGACTGACACACTAATATAAACACACACACTGACACACTGATATAAACACACACATTGACACACTGATAGAAACATACACACTGACACTGTGATATAAACACACACACTGACACACTGATATAAACACACACTGACACAGTGGTATAAACACACACACTGACACACTGATATAAACAGAATCAATGACACAGTGGTATAAACACACACACAGACACACTGATATAAACACACACACAGACACACTGATATAAACACAATCAATGACCCACTGATATAAACACACACACTGACACACTGATATATACACACTCACTGACACAGTGATATAAACACACTCGCTGACACACTGATATAAACACACACAGTGACACACTGATATAATCAAAGACACTGACACACTGATATAAACACACACACTGAACCAGTGATATAAACATACGCATTGACACACTGAAAGATCACACACTCAGTGACACAATGATATAAACACATTAATTGACACACTGATATAAACACGCACACTGACACAGTGATATAAACACACGGTGACACACTGACATAAACACACACACTGACACTGTGATATAAACACACACACTGACACACTGATAGAAACACACACACTGACACAGTGGTATAAACACACTCAGTGACACAGTGATATAAACACACACACTGACACACTGATATAAATAAGCACACTCTGTGGCACACTGATATAAATAAGCACACTCTGTGACACACTGATATAAACACACACACTGACACACTGATATAAACACACACACTGACATACTGATATAAACACACTCTGTGACACACTGATATAAACACGCACACTGACACTGATATAAACACACACACGGACACAGTGATATAAACACACACACTGATAGAAACATACACTGACACACTGATATAAACACACTCACTAACACACTGATATAAACACACACACTGACACAGTGATATAAACACACACACTGACACAGTGATAAAAACACTCTCACTGACACTAATATAAACACACACACTGACAGTGATATAAAAACACTCTCACTGACACACTGAAAGAACACACACGCAGTGACACACTAGTATAAACAAACTCACTGCTATAAACACACACACTGACACACTGATAGAAACACACACTGACACAGTGATACAAACACCCATACTGACACACCGAAATAAACACACACAAAACACAGTGAAATAAACACACTCACTGACACAGTGATATAAACACACTCACTGACACAGTGATATGAACACACACTGACACACTGATATAAACGCACACACTGACAAACTGATATAAACACACACACTGAACCAGTGATATAAACATACTCACTGACACACTGATAGAACACACACTCTGTGACACACTAATATAAACACACTCACTGACACACTGATATCAACACACATAGTGATACATGATGTAAACACACACACTGATACACTGATATAAACATACTCAGTGACACACTAATGAAAATACCCACACTGACACAATAGTATAAACAAACTCACTGATATAAACACACACACTGACACACTGATATAAATATATAAATACACACACTGACACAGTGATATAAACACACACACTGACACTGCGATGTAAACACACACACAGACACACTGATATAAACACACTCAGTGACACTGTGATATAAACACATAGACACACTTATATAAACACACACACTGACACACTGATATAAACACACTCAGTGACACTGTGATATAAACACATAGACACACTTATATAAACACACTCTGTGACACACTGATATAAACTGACACACTGATATAAACGCACACACTGACACATTGATATAAACACACACACTGACACACTGATATAAACACACACACTGGCACAGTGATATAAACACACACACTGACACACTAATAAAAACACCCAAACTGACACACTAATATAAACACACTCACTGATGCACTGATACAAACACACACACTGACACACTGATATAAACACACACACTGACACATTGATATAAACACACACACTGACACACTGATATAAACACACACACTGACACTGTGATAGAACGCACACTCAGTGACACACTGATATAAACACACACACCGACACACTGATATAAACACACACACTGACACACTAATAAAAACACCCAAACTGACACACTAATATAAACACACTCACTGGTGCACTGATACAAACACACACACTGACACACTGATATAAACACACAGACTGACACAGTGATATAAACGCACCCAATGACACAGTGATATAAACACACTCACTGACACTGTGATAGAACGCACACTCAGTGACACACTGATATAAACACACACACCGACACACTGATATAAACACACACGCTGACACACAGATATAAACACACTCACTGACACCGTGATAGAAACACACTCACTGACACTGTGACAGAAACACACACAATGACACACTGATATAAACACACTCAGTGACACACTGATATAAACACACACACTGAACACACTGTTATAAACACACACTCTGACACACTGATATGAACACTCACACTTACACACTAATATAAACACACTCACTGACACACTGATATAAACACCCACACTGACACAATAATATAAACACACTTAGTGACACACTGATATAAACACACACACTGGCACACTGATATAAACACACTCAGTGACACACTGATTTAAACACACACACAGACACAGTGATATAAACACACTCACTGATGCACTGATACAAACACACACACTGACACACAGATATAAACTCACACGGTAACACAGTGATATAAATACACACAGTGACACATGATGTAAACACACACTGACACACTGATATAAACACACTCAGTGATACACTGATGTAAACACCCATACTGACAACGAGTATAAAAAGACTCACTGGTATAAACACAGTCACTGACACACTGATACAAACCCACACACTGGCACAGTGATATAAACACACTCAGTGACACAGTGATATAAACACACTCAGTGACACAGTGATATAAACACACACACTGAACCAGGGATATAAACATACTCACTGACACACTGATAGAACGCACACTCAGTAACACACTGATATAAACACATACACTGACACACTGATATAAACACA
>NW_025191059.1:0-3468 GCF_004010195.1 Chiloscyllium plagiosum
GGGTTAGGGTCTGGAACACAGTGTCTGAAAGTGTGGCTTAGGCCGGGTCAGTCCAGGGATTAGGGTCTGGAACACAGTGGCTCAGAGTGTGGGATAAGGCTGGTCAATCCAGGGATTTGGGTCTGGAACACAGTGGCTGAGAGTGTGGGGAGGCTGGGTCAATCCAGTAGTTAGGATTTGGAACACAGTGTCTGAGAGTGTGTGGGAGGCTGGTTTAATGCAGTGGAAAGGGTCTGGAAGACAGTGCCTGAGAGTTTGGGATAGGCCGGATTAATCCAGGGGTGAGTGTCTGGAACACAGGGCCAGAGAGCGTGGGATAGGCTGGATTAATTCAGGGGTGAGTGTCTGGAACACACTGCTAGAGAGTGTGGGGTAGGCCTGATTAATCCACGGGTTAGTGTCTGGAACACAGGGCCTGAGAGCGTGGGATAGGCCGGATTAATCCAGGGGTTATGGTCTGGAACACAGTACCTGAAATTGTGGGATAAACCGGATTAATCCAGGGGTTAGGGTCTGGAACACAGTGTCTGAGAGTGTGGGGAAGGCCAGTTTAATGCAGGGGTTAGGGTCTGGAACATAGTGCCTGAGAGTGTGGGATATGCCGGATTAATTCAGTGGTTAGAGTCTGGAACCCAGTGCCTGAGTGTGTTGGATAGGCCGGATTAATTCAGGGGTTAGGGTTTGGAATACAGTGCCTGACAGTGTGGGATAAACCGGATTAATCCAGGGGTTAGGGTCTGGAACACAGTGTCTGAGAGTGTGGGATATGCCGGATTAATTCAGGGGTTAGGGTCTGGAACCCAGTGCCTGAGTGTGTTGGATAGGCCGGATTAATTCAGGGATTAGGGTCTGGAACACAGTGCCTGAGTGTGTTGGATAGGCCGGATTAATTCAGGGGTTAGGGTCTGGAACCCAAATTAACGCGGGGGTTAGGTTCGGGAACACAGTGCCTGAGAATGTCGGATAAACTGGATTAATCCAGGGGTTAGGGTCTGGACAG
Organism: Chiloscyllium plagiosum; assembly: GCF_004010195.1. NCBI lineage: Eukaryota > Metazoa > Chordata > Chondrichthyes > Orectolobiformes > Hemiscylliidae > Chiloscyllium > Chiloscyllium plagiosum. The sequence goes on from NW_025191059.1 coordinate 1,001, forward strand.
AATTCCTGAGAATGTGGGGTAGGCCGGGTCAATCCAGGATTAGGGTCTGGAACACAGTGTCTGAGAGTGTGGGGGAGGCTGGTTTAATGCAGGGTTTATCGTCTGGTATACTGGGTCTGAGAGTGGGGCGTATGCTGAGTCAATCCAGGTTTAGCTCTGGAACACAGTGCCTGAGAGTGTGGGTTTAGGCCAGATTAACCCAGGGGTTATGGTCTGGAACCCAATGCCTGAGTGTGTGGGTTAGGCCGGATTAATCCGGGGTTAGTGTCTGGAAGACAGTGTCTAAGAGTATGGGTTAGGCAGGATTAATCCAGAGGTTCGAGTCTGGAACAAAGTGCCTGAGAGCATAGGATAGGCCGGAATAATCCATGGGTTAGGGTCTGGAACATAGAGCCTGAGAGTGTGGGTTAGGCTGGGTCAATCCAGGGTTAGCTCTGTAACACAGTGTCTGAGAGTGTGGGCTAGGCCAGGGCATTCCAGGGGTTAGGGTGTGGAACACAGAGCCTGAGAGTGTGGGATAGGCTGGGTCAAACCAGAAGTTAGGGTCAGGAACACAGTGTTTGAGAGTGTGGGATAAGGTGGATTAATCCAGGGTTTTGGGTGTGGAACACAGTGCCTGAGAGTGTGGGCTCGGCCGTATTACTTCAGGGATTAGGGTCTGGAACACACAGTGTCTGAGAGTGTGGGGGTGGGTGGTTTAATGCAGTGGTAAGGGTCTGGAACACAGTGGGTGAGAGTGTGGGATAGACCGGATTAAACCAGGGGTTAGGGTCTGGAACACAGTGTCTGAGAGTGTGGGGTAGGCCGGATTAATCCAAGGAGTAGGGTCTGGAACACAATGTCTGAGAGTGTGGGATAGGCTGGATTTATCCAGGGGTTAGGGTCTGGAACACAGTGCCTGAGAGTGTGGGAGAGGCTGGTTTAATGCTGGGGTTAGGGTCTGGAACACAGTGCCTGAGAGTGTGGGATAGGCCGGATTAATCAAGGGGTTAGGATCTGGAACACAGTGCTTGAGAGAATGGGATAGGCCGGATTAATCCAGGGGTTATGGTCTGGAACACAATGCTAGAGTGTGTGGGGTTAGGGTCAGGAACACAGTGCTTGAGAGTGTGGGATAAGGTGGATTAATCCAGGGGTTTGAGTGTGGAACACAGTGCCTGAGAGTGTGGGATAGGCCGGATTAATCCAGGTGTTAGAGTCTGGAACACAGTGCATGAGAGTGCGGGGAGGCAGCTTTAATGCAGGTGTTAGGGTCTGGAACAGAGTGCCTGAGAGTGTCGGGTAGGCCGGATTAATCCAGGGATTAGGGTCTGGAACACACTGCTAGAAAGTGTGGGGGAGGCCGGATTAATCCACGGGTTAGTGTCTGGAACACAGTGTCTGAGAGAGTGGGATAGCCCGGATTAATCCAGGGGTTAGGGTCTGGAACACAGTGCCTGAGAGTGTGGGTTAGGCTGGGTCAATCCAGGGTTAGTTCTGTAACACAGTGCCTTAGATTGTGGGATAGGCTGGATGAATCCAGGGGTTCGGGTCTGGAATACAGTGCCTGAGAGTGTGGGCTCGGCCGTATTAATTCAGGGATTAGGGTCTGGAACACAGTGTCTGAGAGTGTGGGGGTGGGTGGTTTAATGCAGTGGTAAGGGTCTGGAACACAATGGGTGAGAGTGTGGGATAGACCGGATTAATCCAGGGGTTAGGGTCTGGAACACAGTGTCTGAGAGTGTGGGGGAGGCTGGTTTAATGCTGGGGTTAGGGTCTGGAACACAGTGCCTGAGAGTGTGGATAGGCCGGATTAATCAAGGTGTTAGGATCTGGAACACAGTGCTTGAGAGAGTGGGATAGGCCATATTAATCCAGGGGTTATGGTCTGGAACACAATGCTAGAGTGTGTGGGGAGGCTAGGTCAATCCAGGGGTTAGGGTCTGGAACAAAGTGCCTGAGTGTGTGGGGGAGGCCGGGTCAATCCAAGGATTAGATTCTGGAACAGAGTGCCTGAGAGTGTGGGGTGGGCCGGATTAATCCAGGTGTTAGGGTCTGGAACACAGTGCCTGAGAGTGTGGGATAGGCTGGTTCAATCCATGGGTTAGGGTCTGGAAGACAGTGCCTGAGAGTGTGGGATAGGCCGGATTAATCTAGGGGTTAGGGTTTGGAACACAGTGTCTGAGAGTGTGGGATAGGCCATATTACTTCAGGGGTTAGGGTCTGAAACATAGTGCCTGAGAGTGAGGGGAGGCCGGTTTCATGCAGGTGTTAGAGTCTGGAACAGAGTGCCTGAGCGTATGGGATAGGCCATATTAATCCAGGGGTTATGGTCTGGAACACAATACTAGAGTGTGAGGGGAGGCTGGGTCAATCCAGGGGGGTAAGGGTGTGGAACAAAGTGCCTGAGTGTGTGGGGGAGGCTGGGTCAATCCAAGGATTAGATTCTGGAACACAGTGCCTGAGAGTGTGGGGTGGGCTGGATTAAT
>NW_025191060.1:0-1301 GCF_004010195.1 Chiloscyllium plagiosum
TAGTATGGAAATCCGAGAGAGTCTTATAAGTCATTGCCTGGAGATAAATGAAAACGAGGTGACCCCTCCGGTCAGACAATGTATTTTAGGCGTGAGGCCTTGTTTGGAGTCTGTATACGTCTTTACCTCGAGCAGAAAACCAAAGCCGCGAAAAGATATGGAAGGAGATTGACATGAAAAATAGAAACAGATAATTAAATAACTGGGAACGTGGTGTGGAAACATGGGCAAAACGAAACGACAGGGAGTGGGAAGAATTTAGGAGTTAGACTTGTTGGGTCCAATCTCAAGAATGAAAACATGAATAAAAACATTGCTAGATGCATTGAAATGGTTTGTTTATACAATTCTGATTCTCCCCCACTGAACCAGCCCAGACACCATTAACTGGGACAAGGTAACAGCCCATCATGGAGAGCCATTAACTGGGACAAGGTAACAGCCCATCATGGAGAGCTTTGCAGACGATGCTAGTCTATTGTCCAGTGAACTGGACTACCTGCCCGGCATGGAAAGTACTGCTAAGCTTTGCCAGTATATTGTTGCTACACTTGCCCTGGATATCTGCTGAGCATGCGAAGAGATGCAGCCCATACTAAAAGTGACAGGAAATGGGACTCCCACAGATTTATGGCTCTGTAACTCGATTCATCAGTTAAAGGCATAAGATGTTATGTTTGCATGTGTGTGTGGGTCTGGGAAAGTGATAGATGTGAATATCATTGTCTGACAGAGAATACACATGGAAAAAAAAATCAGGTTACGTACGAACAATGGCAGGGATTGCGAGAATGGATTCAGCAAGATAGAGGAACAGACGATGGACAGACGTGAGAATGTGCTTGAGAATGTTATAATAAAGGCAATGCCAGACACAATATCTATATAAATCAATCCGCACAGGAATAATACATGGATGGTAGTTTTGTGTGAGTACGGATCCTAACCATGGAATATCGACTCAGAATTGCTTCTGCAGGTTATCCCTGTCTCCCTGGGAAAGCCAGCAGCAGATTATTGCCTTAATGAATGCTGTAATGTATATGCTAAGCTCAAGTATTAAATATCAGATGAGACGAAACAGAGAAATGTGTTCTGAAGATGCCAGTTCACACTTGTGATTCGTCTGTTTCAGATTCAGATATTGACCAGGGATGGGATGGAGTCAGACGCAAGAAATGGAGTTTATAATCTGAAAATACGACAGTGACCTGCCAACACGTAGGTAATAAGGGCAGTGAAACCATGAAACGTGGTTTCCAGCTGAAAATGAGTAGGTCAACACAAAGATCTATGAGGGA
>NW_025191060.1:2049-3468 GCF_004010195.1 Chiloscyllium plagiosum
AGGTGGAAGCCATTCAGCCTCTCGAGTCTGTTATAGAGGGGCAGAAGAAGACAAGTCAGCCTTATTGTGCGTGTTACAGAGGGACAGAAGAGAGCCTTTCAACCTCTCAATCGTGTTAGAGAGAGACAGGAGGAGGGCATTCAGTCTTATTGCGCCTGTTCAAAGGGAACGGAGGAGGCCATTTAGCCTGCTGAGCCTGTTACAGAATGGCAGAAGGAGACAATTTACCCCCTCAATCCTGCTACAGAGGAACAGAAGGAAAACATTCTGCTCTTAATCCTGTTACAGATGGACAGAGGGACCATTCAGTCTTTGGATCCATTTACAGAGGGACAGGATGAGGCCATTCAGCCCCATCATGCTTGTTCCAGAGGGACAGGAGGAGATTATCCATCCCCATGGTGCCACTTACAGAGTGACAGTAGGAAACTATTCAGCCCTATCATGCCTGTTACACGGAGACAAAGTGACCTCATTATGCTTCTTGAGACTGATGCAGTGACTATTACTTTTAATATACTCATGGAGAAGAATATTCCTAATGTAGAGCCTCAAGTTCTAAATTGAATAAGGCCAGTTTTGAACGATTGAGGCAACCACTTTGAAAAAGGATTTGGTAGAAGCTGGTTGACAGGTAGAAGGCTGGAAGAACACAGCAAGCACAGCACTGTCGGGAAGCTCGAATATCGCAGCAAGCCAGGCAACTTCAAGGAGTTGGAAAAACGGACATTTCGGGTCTAACTCCTTTTCTGAACTCGAGGTGAGTGCAGGGGGAGGCAGGGGGCAAGTGGTGATATGCTGATAGGTGGAGACAAGTAGAGGGCACGACCTGTTTCGTCAATGGGATGATTGAATCCGATTGGTTGCAGGGTGCAATGGAAAGGAGAGCGACGGGCTGCGTTCTGAAGAAGCAGAGAACATCTTCAAAGTGCGCATCCTTTGAAGAAAGTTTGCAATGGGATGAACTCGGTTAAGGAGAAAAAAAAAAGTGTCTCTCTTGGCCTCTTCCGACTTCACCACATTGCTCTTCTGCTCCTTTATCTGCAGCTATTCCCCCCTCCTCTACTTTCCCACAGTCCTGAAAAAGGATCAATCCGAAAAAGTTGACTTCTCCAGCTTATGAACCTGTCAGGCTTGCTGTGTTCTTCCACATCCGGATGGGGGCTGGCTTGCTGTATTCTTCCAGCCTCCTGCCTGTCTATTTTGGATTCCATCATCCGCAGTTTATCTTGCCTCTTGGCGAAGTTAGAGGCAGAAGGTGGGGCACCTTCACAAATGAGAATACAGTGTCTAGCTGCAGTATGTTCCTGTTCAGGAGGAGGTCAGGGATGATAGGCATGGGGAATACTGGTTGCCGAGCCGAATTGTGGTTCTGCTCAAGAAAAATAAGGAGTACCTACAGACAGCAGGAATCATTTG
>NW_025191061.1:0-1495 GCF_004010195.1 Chiloscyllium plagiosum
TACCACCAAACATATGACCGCACACTTTTCCAGAAAGTACCGCAACTGCAACTATTTTTTCAAAGCACTCAGTTTGTTCAAGTCATTCTGCAGCATGCCCGTTTCAACAATAAGATCTGCCCTTACGCCGATCATTGTGTCTTCTTCAAATGGAGCAACAACACCCTCAATTCCTTTGAATGGATCCTTCATACATAATGTGAATAGATGTGTTGCCAACACTGACTCCTGCTGAACTCCACTAGTCACGGGCTGCCATCCTGGAGAAGACCCCTTTACACAATGGTCTGCCTTCTGCCAATCAGCCAAGCCTCAATCCATGTCCTCTTCTTTTGCAGTTTGCCGTACTGCACCTTGACATATGCCTGGGGAAATTCAAGCTGGTCAACTCCACCGGCTTGACTCCGTCTAACTTGCTCATTACCTACTCAAAGCATTTAACACAAAGCTGATTTATTTGATTGTTATCTAGAATATTCCAACTTTGATTCCAGGCCTGAATGTGAAGAACAACAATGTTCAATTGCTGTTGCGATATGTAAACACTACGCTGCCTTAGTAGGATCGATGAGTGAGTGAATCCCTTCCCTCACTGAGTTCCTCTATTCTCTCAACAGGGTCGATGAGTGACCTAACTGTTTTGCTCACATGGAGCAGGTAAATGCTTGCGGCCAAATGCAAACCAGATGGTGTACTGAGAGTTGAGATGATCGCTTAAACCTATTCCTGGAATAGGTTCCTTGAAACTTCTCTCACAATTCGAAAATATCGATGGGAAATCAGTTCTACAGAGACTAGAGAGCACATCCCACAGGCTACATATTTGATAGATCTCTCCACAATGTGATGACATTCATGATGAACTGTCCCCAGGAACGTTTATAATGATTAATGTCTTTATTCAGTGTGTACACGTTGAACACACGCAAGTATTCAGCACCTTCTGCAGCACTTCCCGTAGTCATGGCATTTAGAAAGTCCTGTTAACATGGCGAGAAAGGTGATGAGTTATCCGGTCGCTCGGACTTTGCTGCACGGTCCCACAGATTTGGAATTGGAAAGGTCTCTATTCCGGGTGAGCACGTGGGTCAGACGGCGGGTCTCTATATATCTTAATGGACTCTTATTTATGTGGGCATATTTCTCAGAGATGAAACACATAGAGGTTTGGTAACATTTTCCAAAGTCCGGAGAGAGAAAGGGTTTCTCATTAGTATGAGCGTCGTTTTCTTTTCTCCAATCGCTGGACGTTTTAAAGCATTTTCCGCAGTTCAGACACTGAAAACGTTTCTCATCATTTTGAATAAGCAGGTGTCGCAGCAGGTCAGAGACAGAGTGAATCCCTTCCCACACTCTGAGCAGGTGAATGGCTTGTTCCTGGTATCATTGCGTCCATGGGAATTCAGCTCAGACAGGGAAATGAATCCCTACATTTCCAGTCATTCCTCACTATGACTGCAATTGAGATGTGTAAGTCTGATGACAGGTAAAAACC
>NW_025191061.1:2191-3468 GCF_004010195.1 Chiloscyllium plagiosum
CTGTAATTAGGCATCCAATTTCCACAATGTCGAGGAGACAGCAGAGGGAGCAATTGTTACAATAAATGACACGCGTGGAAATGCAGGTAATCTACTCATGGACATGCAAGGGTCTTTTGGGCCTTTGACAGAGTTGAGGACGGATGTGTGGGTGGATGTTTTGCAAATCCCGTGTAGGAATGAGAAGGTGCTGGGAGGGGAGTGTGGTTTTGTGGTAGCGTACACTTTGTAAGGGAGTGGAAGAGGGAATGATCTTTATAGAAAATGGATAGCGGTGGGGAGGGAAGCACATCTTAATTGTTGGGGTTCATTTGCAGCTGACGGAAATACCGGAGGATGAAATGATGTCTACAGAGGCTGCAAGATTTTAAAGTGTTGAAGAAGGAAGTTATGTCCTGGTCATATTTGGAGGGATGGGCTTTGGGAGTGGGGTTGAGGGAAGTGGATGAGATGAGCTCGAAGGCATCATCGACGACGTGACAGGAGAAAATGCCTCGCCACTGATTGAAATTTCTCCCTGGCATTGGTTTGAGTCTGAACAGACACGTCATTACCATGGTGACATCCTTCAACTCGTGATGTGTTTTTAACCACATATCCCCATCATCACCATGTCAGCCGACTTGCACCTCATTAACATCATTAACTCTTCCACGTCTCTGCCCTTCTGCAGCTCAAACGCTAAACCATTCGTTTGGACGACACGGTCAGAATACACTTCGATCCGTTCTTTCAAATTCCCTCCCTGCTCTAGTGCTAGTGGAGTAATGAACAGAGAGAGAGAGGAGTTGAGCACGTGGCTACACGGATGGTGCAGGAGGGAGGGTTTTGGATTCTTGGATAATTGGGGCTCTTTCTGGGGTCGGTGGGACCTGTACAAGCAGGATGATATTCATCTGAACCAGAGGGGTACCAATATCTTTGAGTGGGGGCGGGAAATTCGTTAAGGCTATTGGGGTGGGTTTAAACTTATCCAGCAGGGGGATGTGAACCAAAATTGCAGTTCAAGTATAGAAATTTTTGAGAGTAGGGAGTTCCAGAATCAAGCTTGGGGGGCGCAAGATGGCACCAGCAAGCAAGAATTTGGTTTGGAGTGTGTCTGCTTCAATGCCAGGAGCACCCAGAATAAGGTGGACGAACTTGCAGCTTGCATTGGTCCCTGGGAATTCGATGTTGTGGCCATTTCGTAGACATGAACAGAGCAGGGACAGGAATGGTTGTTGCAGATTCCAGGATTGCAGTAAGAACAGAGAACAAGGTAAAAGAGGGAGACGTGT
>NW_025191062.1:0-3468 GCF_004010195.1 Chiloscyllium plagiosum
TCCTTACATAAGTGTAGAATGCTTTAGGGTTTTTCTTAATCCTACCCATTCAAGGCTTTTTAATGCCCCCTCCCAGGTCTCCTAAGTCCATTCTTCAGTTCCTTCCTGGCGACCTTGTAACGCTCTGGAGTCCTGTCTGATTCTTGCCTCCTTAACCTAAAGTAAGCTTCCTTCTTCCTCTTGACTAGATGTTCCACATCCTTTGTCACGCAAGGTTCCTTCACCCTATCATCCCTTCTTTGCCTCAGTGGGACAAACCTGTCCAGCACTATCAGCAAGTGCTCCCTAAACAACCTTTACATTTCTGTCGCGCATTTCCCTGAGAACACCTGTTCCCAATTTAGATGCTTCAAACAAGATTATGGCTGCTAGAAAATTCGGACAGGAAGAGGCATAACCATTAGAATTCAACTCAGAATCCCTACAGTGTGGAAACAGGCCCTTCATCCCTTCATCCTATCAAGTCCACATTGACCTTCCAAAGAGGAACCCATCCACACCCATTCCACTTCCCTATATTTATCCCTGACTACTGGACCTAACCTACACATCCCTGAACACTAAGGGCAATTTAGCATGGCCAATTCACCGAACCAGCACATCTTTGGAAGAAAACACACACAGACAGTCCACCATGAGGAACTTTGTTGAACACCTTACTGAAGTCCATATAGATCACATCTACTACTCTGCCCTCATCAATCATCTTCATACGCACAAAGCCATGCTGACTATCCCTAAACAGTCCTTGCCTTTCCAAATACATGCAAATCCTGTCCCTCCGGATTCCCTCCAATATCCTGCCTTCCATGATCAGGCTCACTGGTCTATAGTACCCTGGATTTTCCTTACCACCTTTCTGCAATAGTAGCACCCTATTAGCCAACCTTCAGTCTTCCACCACCTCACCTGTGACTATCGATGATACAAATATCTCAGCAAGGGGCCCAGCAATCACTTTACTTGCTTCCAACTGAGTTCTAGGGTACACCTGAACATGTACTAGGGATTTATCCATCTTTATGCATTTTGAGCCATCCAGCTCATCCTCCTCTGTAACATGAACATTTTTCAAAATGTCACCATCTCTTTCCCCACATTCTATATTTTCCATGTCCTTCTCCAAAGTAAACACTGCTGCAAAATATTCCTTTAGTATCTCCCCAATCTCCTGTGGTTCCACACATCGGCTGCCTTGCTGATCTTTGAGAGGCCCTATTCTCTCCAGAGTTAATCTTTTGTCCTTAATGTATTAATTGAATCCCTTTGGATTCCCCTTAACTCTATTTGCCAGCACGATCTCATGTCCCCTTTTCACCCTCCTGATTTCCCTCTTTAGTATACTCCTACTGCATTAATACTCTTAGGATTCACTCGATCTCCGCTGTCTATACCTGACATATGTTTCCTTCTTTTTCTTAATCAAAACCTCAATTTCTCTAGTCATTCGGTATTCTCTGCACCTACCAGCCTTGCCTTTCACCCTAACAGGAACATGCTGCCTGTGGACTTTCGTTATCTCATTTTTGAAGACTTCCCATTTTCCAGCCCTGTGTTGTTTTGTGTGATTTTAGATTTTAGAAATACAAGCTCAATACAAACTCTGTCCTATATGATGCTATCATTCTCTGATTTTGAACTTGAGATTAATGATTATTTTTGTCTTTGTTTTGAAAAAATGCGACCGAGTGGAAGTTCCAGCTGTTGGTGTGGTCGGTACCAGCTTCAGGTTCTGTATTAGAGTACTCATTCACAGAGAGAATTTTCCAACTCAGTCATGTAACTGGATTAACAAGGAAAGCTGTGGGATAACTGTGCAGTAGAACAGCTCTCAAGGAGCTCTCCAACATGAGATATTGAACGACTGAATAACCTCAGCAGAATGAAGGGCATCACTCAAAAGAATATCTAAATGTCTTTTGATATTGATGGGACTGATAGTGAGTGAAATATTGCAAGTATTGTTGCTTCAAGACAAATTGGAACTAAAGTTTGAGACCTAACAGGATCAGATTAATTCAGTCTTCTGGGAATTCGAATACAGACATAAATCTCAATGCTATTACATCATTAAAATAAACCTACTGTCGTAACTTGTTAGTGCAAAATGATATTAAAACGTTTGAAGAGGTAATCACGGTTTCCCAGTGGAGAGACCACACAATCTGAAATAAGGTCTCTGGAACTGTGTCAGCTCCATTTCCGAGAGAATTCTCCAATTTCAACAGATTCCCAGCAGCAGGAAGGGAAAGATTGTGTCACAAACAATAAAATGCATCTTCTCAGGGAAAGGATCGAGACATTGTTTGAGACCATTCTGGCTGTGTTGGTGTTCCTGGGAAGTGTGGGATCAACTTAACTTATGTGAACCTCTGCATTGAATCATCCTTATTTCTACAGACAACTGATAAATTATTATATCTCCAGGCAAATACTGATACCAGTTAATAGTGTCCTTACTCAGAGTTTAAAGAGAATAGTTCGTCAGTTAGGAGGCACCTCAGTAATGCGCATCATTGTGTGTTTCCCTATACTGTGCAGAATGGGTTGACACTGAGGCCACAGTGTTTAGCAAGACCACCCTCTGTCTGTGGTTGTTCACTGCCTGCTATTGGTCAGATGTAACAACCCACCTCGCAGTGACACCTGGTGTTTCCCTTTCCTTGATGGAAAGGGATTGTGTTGGTGGATCTTGCTCAGGCAGCTTGCTCCAAATGGGAGCCCAGATACAACAGGGTGATGGGTGTTCAGAAGGTCATTCTTGATTAGGAGACATTGATGGTTGCAGATTGAGCATACTGCTGGAAAAGGCGGTATCCAAGGAGCAGGTAAAATCGACTACTGTTGACCCAAAACCACCCTGAGTATATGACCGTGTTTCTGTGAGTAATCTGCTGCTCACGTTCTTCCCTATGTCCTTTAAAAGTTCAATGATTCATTTAGAAAGAGTTTACTGAAATGGTTCAGATTCTTTAAACTTCACATAACATGAAACAACAATTATCTTTGTTTCATTACTTACAGTCTGGACTCAGGTGCAGAGAATGTTTGATTAATAACTTCAAATATATTTTTTTCCTTTCTCTTTCAGTTAGTCTCATAGAACATAGAACAATACAGCACAGAACAGGCCCTTCGGCCCACGATGTTGTGCCGAACATTTGTCCTAGCTTAAGCACCCATCCATGTACCTATCCAATTGCCGCCTAAAGGTCACCAAAGCTTCTGACTCTACTACTCCCACAAGCAGCGTATTCCATGCCCCCACCACTCTCTGGGTAAAGAACCCACCCCTGACATCTCCCCTATAACTTCCACCCTTCACCTTAAATTTATGTCCCCTTGTAACACTGATGCACCCGGGGAAAAAGTTTCTGACTGTCTACTCTATCTATTCCTCTGATCATCTTATAAACCTCTATCAAGTCACCTCTTATCCTTCGCCGTTCCAACAAGAAAAGGCCGAGA
>NW_025191063.1:0-3469 GCF_004010195.1 Chiloscyllium plagiosum
CAGTTTTTGAGCTTTGAATGTTCTGTAAACACAATCTGGATGACTTACTCTACCGCAACTTGTAGACTCTACTGCAATTGTGCCTTAGCCGTGAGGGTAATAAACATTCAGGTATTAAACTTAGTACAGATAAGTGACTGCATTGTTGTGGAGGATGCCCAGTTTCTTCAGTGGTATTGAAGCTGCACACATCCAGGCAAATGGAAAGAGTTCTGTTACACATCTAATTTGTGCCTTACAGATGATGTGGGCATCACGGAGGCATGAGTTGGGTTCATATTCAAACAAAGTCGACTGATGGACAATTGTTTTGTAGCCAACTTCTTTATATGGGCGGTCAGGTTCCATTTCTCCTAAATATTAGCTCCGAGGGCGATGACACGGAGGACTTTAGTTACAACGAAACCATTGAATGTCATTAGAATATAATTAGATTCGAATTTGTCAAAGTTATCATTACGGTATTTGATCCATGTGTGGACTAATCCGATTCCAATCGCTATCTGATTTCAAGTTCCAGTTCCTGTACTGTAAGGGACAACAGAGATTTACGAGGATGTTGTCAACTTTGGATAAAATGAATCTTCGGGGAATGATTGGTCAGGCTGGGATGATGTTCCTTGAAGCAAAATCGTGGGACTTTGGGTAGACACAGGCAGGTGGCGTGCTCTATGGTCTGAGGAGAGCACCAGAGGACATAATCTCAGAATGAGATATCGTCCATTTAATTCAGTAATGAAGTTTAATTTCCATGCTCCGATAATCTGTGGCTTTTTATTTTGGCAACCGAAGTAGAGGCTAAGTTGTTGAGTATTTTCAAACTGTGTCAGGTATTTAATCAGAAAGATGATGAAGTTTGTTGAGGTAAGTGAGCAGAATGGAGTTGAAGATTATCAGATCAACCATGAGATCGTTGTATGGTGGGGCAGACTCGATGAGCTGAATGGCATACGTCCACTTTGTATAAGATTTGGTCTAACGCCAAATTTTATTCATAATTTGAGAATCGTGAGTGGATGGGATGAAGTGATAGAAAAGGTTTATCAAACAGATCAGGAACGAAGCTCATAAGCTCATGAAGACGAAATGTGCTGTGACCTGGGGGCAACAAATGACACTCTGCACAATACAGGTGGCTGTTTACAGAAGCTGTGATTGCTAAAGAAAATTGGTCGACCTTGTACACTTAGCAAGTCAGTCATCAGTTTAAAATAATCATGAGCAATTCCACTGGATAAACTTGTGCTCCCGATCACTTGTTAGTTATTTCTCTTTCAGTCGATGTAAATTAATAGAAAGCCAAGATAGAATGAGGGACATAAAGAAAAAAACGTGTTCCCGCTCATTACACCAAGTTAATTTTCAACTGAACAGAACATCTGCTCTCATTCTTTATTTCAATTTTAATGTCGTGTTTATTATTCGCGCATCTCCCGTGCAGTGAAGGGCAAGAACAAAATTCTCGACCCAGTGTATACCAGAGGTTTGAGATGCAAAGTAAAAATGCAGTTGTGTTTTGTGGAATGAGCAACCAAAGTGTGACTCAAACCCGTGAATGTGGAGCACGGTAGTAAAATAACCCACCACCGTAATCTCTCGGTCTCCTCAGCACGTTTTGGCAAGGGGTGATATGTGACCACATCAAGGTTACATGTGATGAAAGTCGTAGATGAGAAATATCTAGAGCTAAACTGAATCCACACCATTGTGTTTCTCCTTTCACCAGAATTACAATAACAGCAAAATCCATGAAATAGCCATGCTCGTCCGAATGAACATCTGTCATTGATTCATTCTGAATCAGAACTGTGTCAAAATGAAACAGCGAACAAGAATTTCCCGTCATATTCAGACCCACATTTTGCCTTGACTCATAATTTCTTCAGTCACGTTCTCTCTCACGTGACGAAGTAGCCATGGCGAGGGATATAAAGGCGATGTTGTGGTTCAATAGCCGTTCTCATGTGGCTTAACTGCATTGGGTTAAATCGCAAGAAACGCTGTTTTGTTCGTTTCATTTTATTAATTGAACTGAAAGTCACACTGTTCATTGTAATAATCAGAAGTGAATTAGATTTATCTCATTGGAACGATTAATGACATATGCAAATTTGCTCCGTATTTATTTCAGCTGAAAGAAAATACTGCTTAGAAAGAGACGATTAAAGTCCAAAAGAAAAACCAACAGTTTTGTTTCTCGTGTTTTGGCAGATTTCACTGATCATTAAATGGACCAAACATCATGGTGATCACATCTTTTCGCCAGGTGATTAAAGCAGGCAGTCGATCTCCAAGCAACGGATCACTTACGATTCATTATGTAATATCTTTCCTTTACGATAAGAAAAATCCACTGAGTTCCATTTGCAATGATTCAGGTGGCATATCTTTCCAAATCCAGGGTTTTTGAAACAAAATCTTATTCAGCTGTGCACGTTCATGAAATTTCTATACTTTTAAAGTTAACCAACTGAGACACTCTGTGGTGGTTCCATCGAGTACTGCATTTTGAAGACTGCGTTTGATAGATTTCTCGAAACAAAAAGGTTCAGGAGACTGTGAGGGATATTGGTGCAATGTATGTTTCAATAACAATCAGTTTAATACGTTTGCTTCACATAACGCCAGTTTGAGAACCGGAATCAGACAAACTTCGTGGCGCAGCCGCAAATATCAAATGCGGAAGTGGGGGTGGAAATGGGCACGTGAAGCTAATCTATAGTACCAGTGACATGATTGGCAAAGGTGCGGTCATAGAGTTATACAGTCATAGAGTTATAGAGTTATAGAGATATGCAGCATGGAAACAGTGCCTTCCGTCTTCCATCTGTGGATATCGAAGTTAAAGATTCAGCTTATTCTGAATTCCCACGTGTTTGCTATCTCTTGCTTAATATTCCTGTTGTCCATCTGCTACTCTTCCTAACATATCCTTTGTCACTGTAATTATTGTTGTTTTTAAACGCGTGTCTCTGCATGACTCATTGATGATTTTAATGTTAAAATATTCTGCTTTGTGGCTGCAGGAAGCTCGTTCGAATTCGAGTCACTGCATTTTATTCCTTGTGACTCATGCTGAAGAAACACAGAAATAAATTAGCTGATTATTATAACCTTTTTTCCATCAAACCCCTGTGTCTCTCACATCTCTGCGAGTCATATATCAGGAGTCAGACTCACCCACTCTCGGAGAATTTCCTCCCTCCCACAATCACTTCCCTCCTTTAAGATCCCCCTCCCATTTCCCTTACAATCGCATTCACATTGACCTCGTTCAGTCTGTGACCTTGCCCAAGTCTCACCATCGGGACCTTCAAAACAGTTGATCCATTTTGATACCGCGGTTGTGAGATCAAACCTCATGTAGCAGCTTTTACTGACATGGACCAGCGATTGTTGAAAAATCAGGCTCAGGTAAAAGTACAGGGCAGCATTGAGGAAAATAAACTTTAATCAAAAAGCGACAGTA
>NW_025191064.1:0-3469 GCF_004010195.1 Chiloscyllium plagiosum
GAGAGAGAGAGAGAGTGATATGGAGTCAGCGAGTAAAGGAGACGCTGCCGGTTAGAAAGAAAGAGAGAGAGGAGGCGAGACTGTGAGAGAAACAGACAAAGAAAAATAGATGAAGAAAAATAGAGCAGAAAACAAGAGAGAGAGAGAGTAAAGGGGAGAAGTCAGTCAGCTCAGGGAAGACACAAAGGATCTGAAAAGGTTAGACTCACCACTGCAGAGTGTCCAAGCTCTCTCTCTCTCTCTCTCTCTCTCGCTCTCTCTCTCTGTCTCTCTCTCTCTCTCTCTCTCTGTCTCTCCTTCTCTCTCTCTCTCTCTTTCTCTCGAGGGTTTCTTACTCCACTGAGAGAGGCAAGCTTTGATCAGGGATAATCAGCATGATCTCAGGTGGATTTCATGGCTAACAGATAGGATTGGTTGTGTTTGAGGAGGTCATTTATATGTTTTTTTCAACAAGACCTTTGGCAAAGTCCCACGTGGGAAATTGACAAAGAAAGTAAAATCTGATAACATCAAGGGTAACTTGGCAAGTGACATCCAACATTGTCTTAATGGTAAGAGAAAGAGGCTGATGGCAGAAGGCTGTTTGTGTGACTGGAGACCAGTGTCCCCGGTGTATCGCAGGGATCAATGCTGTGTCCCTTATTATTTGCAGCATTCTTTATGATGAACAGGTGAATGTGGAGGGGATGGGGAGTGAATGTGATAAGTAAATTTCCATTTGACACAAAGATAATCCAGGTGGTTGGAGAGAGGAGTGAGGAATGAGGAGTTAGATCTTTTGTTACAGGAAGATACAGGTCGAATGATCAGATAGGCAGATCAATGGCAGCTGGAATCGAAACCTAATGAACATGAAGTGATGCACTTAGGAAGAAGGAAACAAACAGGGGCGTACACAATGAATGGCAGCACAAAAGGAAGCTCAGAGTGTGCTTCTCCCCACATCCCTCATGTAATAAAATTTGAGAAGGCACAGGGGACCACAGATAGAGCCTTTATTTATCAAGTCAGCAATTACAAGAGTTCTACAGGAATTTGAATAGGCCAAGGTAGAATATTGTGTCCAATTCTGGCACCACATTACAGGAAGGATGTGATTGCACTAGAGGGGGTGAAGAGGATCTTCACCAGAGTATGTTCCCTGGGATGGAGGACATCAGTTATGAAGCGAGGCTAGATAAGCTTGGGTTGCTTACTGTGGAGCAGAGAAGGCTGAAGGGGAGTGTGTTTTAGAAGGATAAGATTATGCGGGACCGTTTGGATAGACGGCTGTTCCTTTTAGTCAAAGGGTCAAGAACAAGGGAGCACACTTTTAAAATGAAGAGTTTGAGGTTTCGAGAGGATTTGAGGACTGTTCTTCACCTAGAGCGTGCTGAAGACCGGAAAGTACTTCCTGTGAGGGGCGTTGTCATGGGTAAACTGACAACTGTTAAAAAGTTCTTGGACAAGCACTTGACGTGTCATAACAGGGGGCGACAAGGTGGAGATAGAGGAGTATCGGCCCAGCGGCAAAGATGGTGCCCGAGGACCAGCAACTTTGACCTTGTTGGGGTTCGATGTAGATGGGGATGAAGCTGTTGGAGAGGGATGGAGGCTATGGGACTGATGTAGGCAAGTGGGACTAATGTAGATTGTACTGTATTTCTGACGGTGCAGATATTTTGCTTCTGTGATTGTATGGTCAATCATTGAACAGGTTAAGAAAGGAATTGTTAGGTTTCTGAAAAGCATATGAACAAGTGAACTGTCATTTCTTCTAAAAGTTTGTCAATGGGAAAAGTAAGAGGAAAACAGTGCAGCTTCCTTACCATCTAAAACCTGAGAATAGAGAATGGAAAACAGGGAAATGGCAGAACAATAAAGCAACAACTTCAGTTCTGTCTTCACAGAAGAAACCATAAAAAAAAGATCTGCCTAGAAAGAATAGAAAATCCAAGTCTGCTGAGAAAAAGAGAATGAAATGAAATTAGCAAATGCATGGAGAAATTATTGGGATTGGAAGTGATCGTCAGAGACAATGTCAACATTGATTTTTTTGAAATGGGTATCATGTTTGAGAAACTGACTGGTAGATAGATTACAGAGAAGTAATGTATGCAATCCATTTGGATTTTCGGCAAAACATTTGATAAAATCCCAAGCCTAGTTTTCAAAATCAAATCTTATGGAATTGTGGCTGATAGAGGAACATGGTTTTAGAATGGGAAAGCTCACAGAAGAAGTGGGTAGAAGTTTTTGATTTTGATTTTTGTTTTATTGTCAGCTGTACTTTATAGGATAAATACGATAAGATACAGTGAAAGGCTTTCAGTGGTCGCCACAAAATGGTACCATTTTGAAGAATTTAAGAAAACAGAATAAACAAAAGGTACATCATGAAGAGAGTCCATGGACCCTGAGCAAGCTCCTCACCATCGACGACGCCAGCATCGACGACGACCCCATCCCTCCACAACGGCTTCATCCACATCTACACCGGACCCTACCGACATCGAAGTTGCTGATCGTCAGGCGCCATCTTTACCACTGGGCCGCTGATACTCCTCCATCACCACATCATCGCCCCCTGTGCCATCGCCTCCAATGTCAGAGTCATGATTCTTACTGCTGGGCCCACCTCATCGATGTTACCATGATGTCCTTCCACCATCCACTGTGTCACCGCCAGTGGAGGACTCAATCATCAACCAAGTCTCCGATCCTCAGGCATCATCTTTTGCTGCTGGGCCCTATCTCACCCACGTCACCTTTGCTGACCCCCATCTCGAACATTGTGCAGGATTGTGTGCAGTTTTGCTCTATTTACCTTATAAAGGACAATCATGACCTTAAAGGAGAGAAACGAAGGATGAATAGACTGGTGTCTGGGGTGACAGGCTTGTTGTGGGTGCAGAGTTTGGGGTGGCTGGGCCTGTATTCCATGGGCTTTAGGAAAACGTGTGGAGGTCTCAGTGAGATATATAAAACTCTGACAGGGTGAAACAGATTGGAGGCAGGGATAATAATTCTCCTGGCTGGGACATCAATAACAAAAGGTCACAGCATGGGGAATGCTCTTTGTATTGAATGGCCTGCACCTTTCCAATGTGTCTATGCAGTCTATGGGAAAGCTCTGGAAATGTCACAAGCTCTCAGATGTTGGGGAAGTCGGTCTCTGCAGTGTAGACAGGAACGTGTTTCCCGTTTCCTTTTCCGATACTGAGGCTAGGGCGGGGCGTTCTGTCTGGTTTTATACTTTAAAACCTCGGAGCAGTTTGATACAATTGAGTGTCTCGCTTGGCCATTTCGGAGACCATTGAAGAGTTTGTCACATGTCTGTGTGTCTGGGGTCACTCCTAGGTTAGACCAGGAACGCACAGGAGATTTGCTTCATGAAAGGACAGTGAGGAAGGAAATTGGTGTTACCTGGTATGGAGGGAAGGTCTCATGAGGAAAGGCTGAGGGACGTGATGCTGTTTTCATTAAAGAG
>NW_025191065.1:0-1806 GCF_004010195.1 Chiloscyllium plagiosum
TCAGAATCTGAGAATATTAGACAGAAATGCTACGATACCAGACAGGGGTTTATCATATGTTCGTTACTGATAATATCAGCCTTGGATATCATGATCCTCGCGGAGCCAAGATATCCTTTGAGTTATTCAATGTGGTTACTATCCCATCTTCGCTGATCTTGTGTTGCTAGTAAGTCATTCTATTTGGCTATCAAACCCGGAAGGTATTTATGGTCTTGGGATGGAAAGAAGTATCGGAATAGACGGATCAGTTAAAGTGAGTTTTACCGTCCACTGAACATTGTTTCTTTCTCGGTTGGACGTGGATGCGACAGAATCTCCATTCAATTCACTTTAGTCATCACCAACTCTGCCAGTGTCTTACCCATTTCAGTTGGTGGGAATTTGATGGAATGCATGTCGATCCCTCCAAGAACTGACTTGGTCCTTTCTGAACTGCTATCGGGTGGTTCTCCTGGAATGAGATAAAGGGAGGGAGGGAGTTAATGTGGGAGTAGTTAGGCTTCCTGTTAGTGCTGATTTAATTGAAGGTAGGACGCGAAAGATGAGGTGTCTGGAGTGAATCCGTCCACAGTGTTGAATTAATGCAGTGCTATTACTATCGAGGGAGGTTGGGAAGGGGAAGGTGAGCATGTAATAGTGAGTTTGTTGGAGCATCACCCTGGTTCTGGGAACAATCTTACAAAAGACGTACAGTGAGCACAGAGAATAGGATGACACTTATTCCGCAGAGTGGAGGCGGTTATTGATGCTTGTCCGGAATTGCTGGACATTTTTTCAGATCATTTCAACGTCGAGCCGAGGCTCCCCCAATGTATTGTCCAAGTTTATCTCGAATCCCATAAGCGATCATATCTCTCCGATTCCACAGAATCAGTTTGGATGGAGCTTACAAAGAGCAAGGAGAAGCAAACATGAGTGTGTTATATATCTGAATCAAAACCGTCGTGGAGAAGCAATGGTTGGAATGCATTTCGATTTTCAGAACGATTTGTGATAAACTCCCAAGCTTAATGTGCAAAAGGAAATCTTATGGAATTGAAGGTTATATATGGACATCGTTTTTGAATGGGAGAGTTGGCAGGAAAAAGAGAGTAAAACCATTAAAAAAGTTTTTTTGTAGGTGAAGGCACATAGGAAGTCGCAGGAATTTGTGCTTGGATGTCAACAATTCACAATGATTAACAATCATTTGGTTGAAAGAATCAAATGAAATATTCCCATGCCGCTGACGGCACGAAACGATGTCGGATGGTGTGTGAGAGTGGTGACTGTAAACAAGCTCCAAGGTGATTGCAACAATGGAGTGAATGTGCAAATACGTGGCAGGTGGAGACCAATGTGGGTAGATGTGATGACGTGATGATGTGATGGCAGCCAGCCATTTGAAAAGGGATGGTTAAAAAATGTTGACATATAAAGGGATCTATACTCCTTGTTGTTGTTTCCTTCTACCTGCGAGGTCAATGCAGGGCAGTACTATGTGAAGCCAGAAGTGAATACTGGGATTGGCATTCGCGCACTCAGAAGTGTACATAAACACAGATAAAGTGAGGACTGCAGATGCTGAATATCAGAGTTGAAGTGTGTAGTGATGGAAAACAACAGCCAGTCTGGCAGAATCAGAGGAACAGGAGAATTGTTGTTTCGGGTGCACGCCAGTCCTCAGGAAAGAGGCACGGTGGCCAATTTGGCTCAGAGATAAATGGGAGGACTTTGAGGCCGGGAGCAATGTCTGTGGAAATGCATGAGGTAGATGAAGGTGTGAGTGAAGTTGATAGTCAGTGAGCAGTGTGGACAAGATAG
>NW_025191065.1:2894-3469 GCF_004010195.1 Chiloscyllium plagiosum
CGCACCAATAGATCCGACACCTGTTCTATTTTGTTCCCAAGCACCAAATGCCATGATGCGTCACGTCTAACCATCCTATCTGGATGCTGAGTCAGGAACCCTTCCTGGAAACACCTAACATACACTACTGCTTCCAAATTATTTGAATTGAAGATGTCCCAATTAAATTAGGGAAGTTAAAGTCGTCCATGACAATAACCCTGTAATTTCAGCACCATTCCAAAATCTGTTTCGCAATCTGTTCTGCATCCAAATTATTTGAATTGAAGATGTTCCAATTAAATTAGGAAAGTTAAAGTCATCCAGGACAATAACCCTGTAATTTCAGTATCATTCCAAAATCTGCTTCGCAATCTGTTCCGCCGTTCATGTGTTATGCAACAGGTGCGTCTGTTGCAATCCCCCAATAAAGCGACTGTTCCTTTCCTGTTTCTGCATTCGACCCATAATGACTCAGTCAAGAAACCCTCTTGGCACCGTGTTTCTGCCGTTGTTATATTATCTCTGATCAGCAAGGTTACTCCCCACCTCTTTAATTTCCTTCTTTTTCTGTTTTTGATCGTCTAAACTTTGCA
>NW_025191066.1:0-3469 GCF_004010195.1 Chiloscyllium plagiosum
ATTTTGGTAAAGAGTGAATGTAATAGGGTTGTTCTAATGGGTGACTTTAACTTTCCCAATATTGATTGGAAACCTCCTTCGAGAAGATGGTTTGGAAGGAGCTGTTTTTGTAAGGTGTGTTCAGGAGGGTTTCCTAACTCAGCACCTTGAAGCGGCTGACGAGGGGAGAGGCCATTTTGATTTTGGTGCTCGGCAATGAGCTGGCACAGGTGTCAGATCTTGCGGTGGGACAGCATTTTGGTGATAGTGACCACAACTGCCTCACATTCTATATAGCCATGGAGAAGGAGAGAAGCAGGCACAATGGGAGGATATTTAATTGGGGAAAAGGAAACTATGATACTATCAGACGTGAGTTGGGAACCATGGACTGGGAGCAATTGCTCTATGGAAAGGCTACTATAGACATGTGGAGACAGTTTAATGAACAGTTGTTGCGAGTGATGCATAAATGTGTTCCTCTGACACAGGCAAGAAGGGGTAAGATAAAGGAACCTTGGATGTTGAGAGCGGAGGAGCTTCTCGTCAAACGAAAGAAGGCAGCTTACGTACGGTGGAGGAAGGAAGGGTCTTGGTCAGCTCTAGAGGATTACAGGCAGGCGAGAAAGGAGCTCATAAATGGCCTGAAGAGAGCCAGGCGGGGGCACGAAAAAGGCTTGGATTAGGGAGAATCCAAAGACATTTTACACGGATGTGAGGGGTAAGACAATGATCAAAAAAAGAGTCGGGGCGATCAGGGATACCATAGGGATCTTGTGTGTAGAGTCTGAGGAGGTAGGGGAACCCCCTAAATGAGTTTCTTTTGCTTCTGTCTTTACTAAAGAAAACGATCTTGTAGTGAATGAAACCATTGAGGAGCAGGTAAGCATGCTGGGACAGATAGACATTGAGGAAGCTGATGTGCTGAACATTTTGACAAACATTAAGATTGACAAGTCGCCAGGGCCAGACCAGATTTGTCCTCGGCTGCTTTGGGAAGTGAGAAATGTAATTGCTTTGCTGCTTGCGAAGATCCTTACATCATCGCTCTCCATTGGAGTCGTACCTGAGGACTGGAGGGTGGCAAATGTAATTCCTCTCTTCAAGAAAGGAAATAGGGAAATTCCTGGCAATTACAGACCAGACACTCTCACGTCTGTCGTCTGTAACCAGTTAGAAAGGATTCTGAGGGACAGGAGTTATGAGCATCTGGAAGAGCATGGCTTGATTTAATGCAATCAACACGGCTTTGTGAGGGGAAGGTCATGCCTCACAAACCTTTCTGAGTTCTTTGAGGATGTTACTAGGCAAGTTGATGAGGGTCGAGCTGTGGATGTGGATATGGACTTCAGTAAGGCATTTGTTAAGATTCCCCTGGTAGGTTCATTCAGAACGTCAGGAGGAATGGGATACAGAGGAACTTAGCTGTCTGGATACAGAATTGGTTGGCCAACAGAAGACTGCGAGTGGTAGGAGAAGGAAAATATTCTGCCTGGAAGTCAGTGCTGCGTGGTGTTCCACAGGGTTCTGTCCTTGGGCCTCTACTGTTTGTAATTTTTATTAATGACTTGGATGAGGGGATTGAAGGAGGGGTCAGCAAGTTTGCAGATGACACAAAGGTTGGAGGTGTCGTTGACAGTATAGAGGGCTGTTGTAGGCTGCAGCGGGACATTGACAGGATGCAGAGATGGGCTGAGAGATGGCAGATGGAGTTCAACTTGGATAAATGCGAGGTGATGCATTTTGGAAGGTCGAATTTGAAAGCTGAGTACAGGATTAAGGATAGGATTCTTGGCAATGTGGAGGAACAGAGGGATCTTTGGTGTGCAGGTACATAGATCCCTTAAAATGGCCAACCAAGTGGACAGGGTTGTTAAGAAAGCATATGGAGTTTTGGCTTTCATTAACAGGGGGATTAAGTTTAAGAGTCCAGGGGACCTAATTGAGGTGTACAAGATAATGAGAGGCGTAGATAGGGTTGATAGCCAGAGACTTTTTTCCCAGGGCAGAAATTGTTAACACGAGAGGTCATAGTTTTAAGCTGTTTGGAGGAAAGTATAGAGGGGATGTCAGAGGCGGGTTCTTTAAGCAGAGAGTTGCGAGAGCATGGAATGCGTTGCAAGCAGCAGTTGTGGAAGCAAGGTCATTGGGGATATTTAAGTGATTGCTGGACATACATATGGTCATAGAAATTTCAGGGTTCATACTTTAGGTTTCCCTTACATGAGGATCGATGGTCGGCACAGCATCAAGGGCTGAAGGGCCTGTTCTGTGCTGTACTGTTCGATGTCCTATGTTCTATGAAGTGTATCTGTACCTTTCGACTATCTGCACCCTGCACTGACAGATAGTGCTCCCTCAATACCTTAGAAACCATCCCCTCAGTATGTTTATCCCCAAAGCACCTCGACAGAACATTCATGCCTTCAACACCTCAGAAAGCAAACCTGTTGCCCCCTTGGACCGTGTTCAACCCCAAACCTGTTCTCACTGTGATGACCCAGAGCCACCTCCAAGATTGGAGCCCAGGGCCCAGAACAGTATTTGAGTCTCTGGATTGATCATAGATTCCCTAAGATGTGGAAGCAGGTCATTCGGCCTATCAGGTTCACACTGACCCTCGGCAGAGCATCCTCCCCTACCCCCTCTATCCCCGGATCCCTTCATTTCCTCTGGCTAACCCACCCAGACTGCACATCTTTGGACAGTGGGTGGGAACTGGACCAGCCGGAG
Organism: Chiloscyllium plagiosum; assembly: GCF_004010195.1. NCBI lineage: Eukaryota > Metazoa > Chordata > Chondrichthyes > Orectolobiformes > Hemiscylliidae > Chiloscyllium > Chiloscyllium plagiosum. The sequence continues at coordinate 2,713 of NW_025191066.1, forward strand.
GCTGACACGGGGAGAATGTGCCAACTCCACACAGACAGTCGCCCGAGGCTGGAATCGAACCCGGGTGGGGTGAGGCAACACTGCGCCCCCGTGACTATCCCACCATCTCCTCCCCGTTGATGACCGTTTGATATCTGTACCCGGGGAGTATCGAACTTGTCTAGCATTTATGTAAGAAAGATTAGGGACAAGGGCAATGCCTCCACAAGCTCAAGATGCTTGGACCCCCTCGAAAAAAATATTTATATCAATTTCAAAAAGATACTTTATTCACAAAAAAACTTTACGTACAAACATAGTCACTAAAGTTCGGTTCTGTACAGTCTGTACAACAAGTCTTTGCCATGACATATATACTCCCCTTGGCTGATTAACTGAAATGTTAGGTCTGAGCTGTTTCTTCTGAATTAATATCACAAAGTTACATTGAGAAGGATCTTTGTGAAGTGCCTGTGTTCTGTATCTGTTCTCCCATGTACCCCGCCCTCCGAATACAATACCTTACAGAGCCTTAAACCTGTTTGTCAACTTTCAGCAGAAGCAGCCTCAGGGCATTGCACACTGACTGAATTACTCTGTGACGCTTGGATCAGGTCAAATTCTCAAGCAAACAGATGGTGGGGAAATTCAGCAGGTAGCAACGGTGAAGTGAGAGAGGAATAATTCGCATTTCAAGTGACCCTTCCTCAAAATGGTCTTTTCTGAAGGAACGTTCCCGCAGAAGTCACTGGATTGAAAGGTGAACTCTCTCTCTGTC
>NW_025191067.1:0-3469 GCF_004010195.1 Chiloscyllium plagiosum
GAGTCGCCTTTCTTCAGTGTGTACACATTGATGTGTACACCAGTTCCATCAGTTCCAAGCATTTTTACTGCATTTCCCACAATTTGGATATTTAAAAGCCAACTCTCCAGTGTGAACGTGGTCATGTATCAACAGTTGGGATGATTGAGTGAATCCCTTCCCACAGTAAGGGACAGCTCAGTGGCACACTGCTCAGCAATGCTGGTTCACAGCTCTTGGGACCTCCGTTCAATTCCAGGCTTGGGTGATGATGTAGAAAGTGGGGAAGTGGATGGTGACATCTGGAAAAATGTTCATATGACAGAGGAGGATGTGCTGGATACCCTGACGTGTATGCAAGTCGATGCATCCACCGGATCAAATCAAGTGTCTGTCGAACTTTGTGGGAAGGTAGGGAAGTGGTTGCGAGGCCTTTTGCTGAGATACTTGTAACATCAATAGTCACAGGTGAGGTGCCAGAAGACTGGAAGTTGGCTAACGCGATGCCACTGTTTAAGAAGGGTGGTAAGGACAAGCCAGGGCACTATAGACTAGTGAGCCTGAAGTTGGTGGTGGGCAAGTTGTTGGAGGGAATCCTGAGGGACAGGGTATGCATGTATTTGGAAGGGCAAGGACTAATTCGGAATAGTCAACATGGCTTTGTGCGTGGGAAATCAGATCTCACGAACTTGATTGAGTGTTTTCAAGAAGTAACAAAAAGGATTGCGAAGGGCAGAGTGGTGGACGTGATCTATATGGACTTCAGTATGGTGTTCGATACGGTTTCCTATGGGAAACTGGTTAGCAAGGTTAGATCTCATGGAATACAGGCAGAACTCGCCATTTGGATACAGAAGTGACTGGAAGGTAGAAGGCAGATGGTGATGGTGGAGGGTTTATTTTCAGAATGGAGGCCTGTGACCAGTGGAGTGCCACAAAGATTGGTGCTGAGTGCACTGTGATTCATCATTTATAGAAATGATTTGGATGTGTGCTTGGAATGTACAGTTAGTAAATTTGCAGATGACACCAAAATTGGAGGTGTAATGGAGAGCAATAAGGTTACCTCAGGTTACAACGGGATCTTGATCAGATGGGCCAATGGGCTGAGAAGTGGCAGGTGGTGTTTAATTTAGAAAAATGCGAGGTGCTGCATTTTGGGAAAGCAAATCTTAACAGGACTTATACACTTTATGATAAGGTCATAGGCATTGTTAGGGTCTTCAGGAGAGTATAAGAGTTGGGAGGTCATGTTGCAGCTGTACAGGACTTTAGTTAGGCAATTTTTAGAATTTTGCATGCAATTGTGTTCTCCTTCCTTTTAGAAGGAGGTTGTGAGACTTGAAAGCGTTTAGAAAAGATTTACAAGGATGTAGCCAGGGTTGGGAGATTTGAGCTATTAGGAGAGGTTGAACAGGCTGGGGCTGTTATCCCTGGAGCACTGGAGGCTGAGGTGTGACCTCATGGAGGTTTAGAAGTTCTTGAGGAGCATGGTTGTGGTAAATAGATAACATTTTTCTCTGGGGTGGGGGAGTCCAAAACTAGAGGGCATAGGTTCAGGGGAAAGATATAAAAGAAACATAAGTGGAAGCTTTTTATGCAGAGGGTCATAAGTGTATGGAATGAGCTGCCCGAGGAAGTGGTGGAGGCTGGTACAATTGCAGCATTTAAAGGGCACCTGGATGAGTATATGAATAATAAGGGTTTAGCGGGATATGGGTCAAGTGCTGCTAAATGGGACTAGTTTAGGTTAAGATATCTGGTCGGCATGGATGAGTTGGGAAGAAGGGTCTGTTTCCATGCTGTACAACTCACTGACTCTATGACTGTGTGGAGTATATATGTTCTTACTGTGTCTGCATGGGTTTCTCCACGTGGTCCGGTCTTCCCCCACAGTTCAAAGATGTGCAGGTAAGGTCGATTGGCTATGGTCAAGTACAGGATTATGGGGATAGGGTAGGGAGCTGGGTCTGGGTGTGACGATCATTGGAAGTTTGGTGGAGACTCGATGGGCTGAGTGGCCTTTGTCTGCACTGCAGGTATTCTGTGAGTTAACTTGGAGCTGGTGAATTCTCTCTCCCTGAAGTGACTGCATTGACATGTTTCCAGTTCAAATGGTGATCTGTATCCCATCGCATTATTCTCACATTTCCCACAGTTGGTCCACAGTGTTAATCTGTTGTTTGACAGGTCACATAATCAGCTAAAACATTGTCCATGTCGAGAATATGTGTCTGGTCTCTCAACACTAAACCGTGCTCTTCCCTTCCATGTTCAACACCCGATGGTGTTCAGGTTACTTCAATAAATTGGATGGTTCTGTCAGATTCGGACGTAAACTTTGCTTTCACTTTTCTGATTACAAATCCTCCTCTGTGATAGACTGTAAATTATTTTCAACTTTATTATAACAGCGAGGTGATGGCATTGTGGGATTATCACGAGACTATTAATCCAGAGACCCAGGTGATGTTCTGGGGACCTGGACTAAATCCTGCTATGACGTAGGTGAAATCTATTTTCATTAAAAACCTGGGATAAAGCATCTCATGGTCATGAAATCATTGCTGCTTGTCAGAAACCCCCATCTAGTTAACAAAATTCATTTTGTGGAGGAAATCTGCCATCCTCCACTGGTCTGTCCTCCGTATGAATCCAGACCTGCCCTCTGGGGAAATTCGCAAGGGACATCATATCCTCACATCCTGAGCGGGGTCCCCATACCATGAATGTATTTAAAAGAAGTGTGAGAGAGAATTTACAAAAGACACCTACACAAGTTGTAAAACTGCGATGAATGAACCAGATAATTAGTGGGATCGGAACTCAAATGAAGCAACCATAGGAGCTGCTGATTGTCATTAAAAAAGAGCCCAACTGATTGACCAATGCCTTTCAGTAAAGGTATCCTTCCCCTTGATGTGGGCCTACACACGACACTGTGTTCTTTGGGACCAGACTGAGATGAAGGGGTTTGTAGATCTGGACAGATGATGCTCTTTCATCACCACTGGGTGAATAATCTATAGGTCCTGACCTAACAGCATTGTGGAACCACTTTCACCACACACACTGCAGCTAGTCAAAGGTTAAATACCATGTTCCCCACAAACACCTGGGGAATGGGGACATCTGCGGTTCTTGGCAGTGAATCCCAAATTCCAAGAATACAGATTTACAAATATGAATGCAAAAACAGCTTCAGGACATCTATATTATTGCTGAAAAATGTTGCTTTGCATTTTATGGACAATGTCTATTCAGCAAACTGATCATCCCCCGTACCTACCTGCTCAACTGATTTTCGATAGAATCCATCTACTCAGCATGATCTTCCTTACGATTCACCTTCTCAACTGGATCTTACCGAGTATCCACCTGCTCCGCCTGATCTTGCCAAGAATCGACCTTTTCAACTCACCTTCCCGAGAATCGACCTTCTCAACTGACCTTCCCTAGGATCTACCTGCTCAATCTGATCTTCCCTCGA
>NW_025191068.1:0-3470 GCF_004010195.1 Chiloscyllium plagiosum
TCCTATTCATGCCCCTTATGATTTTATAAACTTCTATAAGGTCACCTCTCAGCCTCCAACGCTCCCGGAAAGACAGCTTTAACCTATTTAGCCTCTCCCTGTAGCTCAAACCCTCCAATCCTGGCAACATTCTTGTAAATCCTTTCTGAACCTTTTTCAGGTTTCACAGCATCCTGAGTGCTGTGAACAATTTTGGGCCCCTGATCTAAGAAAGAATATCCTAGCATTGGAGTCATAGAGTCATAGAGATGTACAGCACGGAAACTGACCCATCGGACCAACTCGTCCATGCTGACCAGATATCCTAAATTAATCTAGTCCCATTTGCCAGCAGCGGCCCATTTCCCTCTAAACTCTTCCTATTCATATACTCATTCAGATGCCTTCGAAATGTTGTAATTGTATCAGTCAGTCAAGAGAAAATCCACTAGGCAGATACCAAGTGTGTGGGACCACCTTATAAGACTGTAAGACATAGGAGTGGATGTAAGGCATTTGGCCCGTCGTGTCCACTCCGCCATTTAATCATGGCTGATAGGCATTTCAACTCCATTTACCCACACTCTCCCCGTAGCCCTTAATTCCTTGCAAGATCAATAATTAATCAATCGCTGCCTTGAAGACATTTAATGTCCTGACCTCCACTGCGCTCTGTGGCAATGAATTCCGTAGGCCCACCACTCTGCAGCTGAAGAAATGTCTCCTAATTTCTGTTCTAAATTGACCCCGTCTAATTCTAAGGCTGTGCCCATGGGTCTTAGTCTCCCTGCCTGACGGAAAGAACTTCCCAGCGTCCACCCTTTCTAAGTCATGCATTATCTTGTAAGTTTCTATTAGATCTCCTCTCAACCTTCTAAACTCTAATGAATACAATCCCAGAATCCTCAGCCATTCATCGTATGTTAGGCCTACCATTCCAGGGACCATCCGTATGAATCTCTGCTGGACAAGTTCCAGTGCTAGTATGTCCTTCCTGAGGTGTGGGGCCCAAACTTGGACACAGTATTCCAAGTGGAGCCTAACTAGAGCTTTATAAAGTCTCAGAAGCACATCGCTGCTTTTATATTCCAAACCTCTTGAGATATGTGACATTACATTGGCTTTCTTAATCATGGAATCAACCTGCAAGTTAACCTTTAGAGAATCCTGGACTATCATTCCCAGATCCCTTCGTCCTTTGGCTTTATGAATTTTCTCACAGTTTAGAAAATAGTCCATACCTGTATTCTTTTTTCCAAAGTGCAAAACCTTGCATTTGCTCATTTTGAATTTCATCAGCTATTTCCTGGACAACTCTCCTAAACTGTCTTAATCTTTCTGCAGCCTCCTCAGTACTACCTGCCTGTCCACCTGACTTCGTATCATTGGCAAACTTCACCAGAATGCCCCTAGTCCCTTCATCCAGATCATTATTATGTAAAGTGAACAGCTGCAGCCCCAACACTGAACCCTACGGCTATTCCAAAAAAAAACCTTTTATCCCAACTTTCTGTCTTCTGTTAGACAGCCAATCCTCAGTCCATGCCAGTAACTCACTTGGAACACCATCGGCCCTCATCTAACTCAGCAGCCTCCCTTATTAAAGGCCTTTTGGAAGTCCAGATAGATAACATCCACTGGGTCTCCCTGGTCTAATCTACTTGTTACCTCTTCAAAGATTTCTAACAGGTTTGTCAGGCACAACCTCCCCTTACTAAATCCATGCTGACCTGTTCTAATCTGACCTTGCACTTCCAAGAATTTAGAAAGCTCATCCTTAATGATGGATTTTAGAATTTTTCCAACAACCGAGGTTAGGCTAATTGGCCTATAATTTTCCATCTTTTGTCTTGATCCTTTCTTCAACAAGGGGGTTACAGCAGCTATTTTCCAATCATCTGGGACTTTCCCTGACTCCAGTGACGTTTGAAAGATCACAACCAACGCCTCTGCTATTTCTTCAGCCACCTCCCTGAGGACTCTAGGATGTAACCCATCAGGGCCAGGAGATTTATCAATTTTTAGACCTTTTAGTTTTGCTAGCACTTTGTCTTTTATAATGGCTACCATACATATGAGAAGAAGTTGAGTAGATTGGGCCTGTATTCATTGGAATGTAAAGAGTGAGAGATGACCTTATTGAAACATACACAACTCTTAGGAAATTTGACAAGGCAGATGCAGAGAGGTTGCTTTCCCATGTGGAAGTCTGGGACCAGAGGACATAATCTCAGAATAAGTGGTCATACATTTAAGACAGAAGAAAAGGAATTTCCTCTCTGTTGGTGGTGAATCTGTGGAATTCAGTACTGTTGAGCTTCTGAGGCTGGATTATTAAGTACATTCAAGGCTGAGGTGGAGCGATTTTTAATCAGCAAGGGAATCAAGGATTATGGGGGAAAGGCAGGAAAGTGGAGGTGAGGAATCTCAGGTCATGATCTTATTGATTGGCAGGGCAGATGAGATGGGCTGAATGACCTAACTCTGCTCCGGCTTCATGGCCTTAATAGCAACTGAGCTGATCAAAAGAGTCACTTAGAGCCAGGGTCATCAAAGCAATGGTGCAAAATTGCAGCATGCTGCTGTGTAGAGGGACTCGGCTGTCCTTGTGCAAAATCTTAAAAGGTTGGTTTGCAGGTAGAGCAGGTAACTAAGAAGGCAAATGAAATGTTGTCCTTCATTGCTATGGGGATGGAGTTTAAAAACAGGGAGGTTATGCTGCAGCTGTATGTGGTGCAGGTGAGGCCACACGGAATACGTGATCAGTTTTGGTCTCCTTACTTGAGAAAGGATATACTGGGACTGGAGGGGATGCAGAAGGGATTCATTAGATTAATACTAGAGTTGAGGGGGTTGGTTTATGAGGAGATGTTGAGTAGACTGGGACTATATTCATTGAAATTTAGAAGAATGAGGAGTGAATCTTATGGAAACATATAAAATTATGAAAGGAATAGATAAGCTCGAAGCAGGGAGGTTGTTTCCACTGGCGGGTGAAACTAGAAATAGGGGGTATAACCTCAAAATAAGGAGGACCAGATTTAGGATTCAGTTGAGGAGGAATTCCTTCACCCAAAGGAATGTGAATCTATGGAGTTCCCTGCCCAGTGAAGTAGTTGAGGCTATCTCGTTGAATTTTCTTAAGGCAAAGGTAGATAGATTATTGAACAGTAAAGGAATCAAGGGTTACATTGAGCGGGTGGGTACATGGAGCTGAGTCCATGAAAAGATAAGCCATGATCTTATTAAATGTTGGAGTAGGCTCAATAGGGCAGATGGCAGAATCCTGATCCTATTTCTTATGTTCTTATGTAAAGCAAATGTACAGAGGGATGTGCATGTTCAGTGAAACTGACAAGCTCCAAAACCTTTCATCAGGAAAAGAGCTCCAGCCATGGACTGTGAGAGGCCGCATTTCAAAATTCTTCTTCCTGATTAGTTGGGCCAATGGGCCGAGGAGTGGTAGCTGGAGTTTAATTTAGATAAATGCG
>NW_025191069.1:0-961 GCF_004010195.1 Chiloscyllium plagiosum
TGGTTCACAGCTGTGAGTTCTCTCGAGGTGTCTGACATGCCTTTTCGGGTTTTTTTTTCCTTTTCTGTTTATGATTTCCCCAGCACCCATGTTCTGGTTGTTTTCTTCTTTCAGAAGTAAGGCAAAAGAATCATGAGTAGACGTGGTCAGGCCGCACATGGACAGCAGACTTATGTTGAGTCATCGATTATTTGTTTGATGTTGCTGCCTGGTAGAGCTTAGGGCCTGAATTCTTGGCTGTTGGAGTGAAATCTTAGACACAGACACTTCCATTTATAAAATCAAAAAGGGCATAAAATTCGTTTTCGTCTTTCATTTCAATGGACTGAAGAGAGACAGTACACAAGAATAATGATTGCTTTGCTAAACTACCTTTTCTAAGTGGGTGCTTATGGGATTCTGCCAAATGAGGAATAGTTGATAATTGGTATTTATATGATACTTTGTCTTGTTTAATATTTCAATAATGTTACACCAATTCTTCTTTTCATTGTAATTTAAGTGTGTTGAAACAACAAAGTGCGTTTTCATTGAAACCTAGCAATGGATCAATCAAATAATATCCGCAAAATGGTAACTTACACTTGGATTTATTTTAAATGAACCAAATTAGGGTCTAAGCTATTTCCACAATATATTTTGGAGGAGCGCGGTGTGCTTTGGCTAATCTCAGCAAATATACCATCCCCACTGGCTCCACAATCATACAACCATGCGAAATAGGAGTAGGAGTCGGCCATATGGTCATTCGAGCCTGCTCTGCCATTCCTCTGAAATATGCCTGATTCGACATTTCTGAAGTATACTTTTTTGCCTTTTCCGGTAACTCTTGATTACCTGACTGATCAAGAATCTATCTATATCAGCTTTAAATATTTTCAAGGATGCTGCCGCCACCCCAGTTCTTTGTGGAAAGGCGATCTATCCAAGAGAAGTACTTCCTCCTCATCCTGGGCTTTAA
>NW_025191069.1:1685-3470 GCF_004010195.1 Chiloscyllium plagiosum
CAGAAGTTATTACGATGCAGAAGAAGGCACATCATGCCTGCACACCGGTTCTATTCCTTAATCCCAAATCTCGTGTCTTTGTCCCATATCCCTACATACCATCTCTGTACAGATAACCACCTATCTCCTCTTGAATGCCTCAAATAAACCTGTCTCCACTACATTTCCAGGTAGGGCTTTCAATCAAGTGTTCATGAAGTAACTCGACAGAGTCCAATACGCCATCACCAAGTCACCCTTTATTTATATGCACACTGTATGTGGAAAATGAGCAGCGAACTCAGAGTCAATCGCTAGATGGAGAATAATCCCTCAGACTTTGGTGAGTACCAGTCGTCCAGGAATCCCTGACTGGCCCAGGTTACCTTTCCCTGAAAATGGACGTTATATGCAATGACATCCTCTGACTCAACTCTTTGCAGTCATTCCGTTCCACAGCTCCCACACACACCAATTCCAATTATGTAGGCCTTTTCATGTTCCTCTCGATTTTGTCGAAGATCTTATTCCTTCCAAATGACTCGGCATGGGCAGCATTTATCGGACATCAACCAGTTTCTTTTACGTGGATCTTCTCAGTAGATGTTCCTCCTCATTCACAGGTAGTAACAGTATCGACGGTGTGATACTGCATCCGTCTCGAACGCTGAGGTTTCTTCGATGCAAGATACAGCATGGGAAAACACGGTTTTTAAAAAAAATTACAGATGTTCGGAGGGGCCGGGTGGGATTTGTTCCTGCCCGGTTTTGCGAAATAGCTGCTTTAATGCGGAAGAAAGCTTGTTCTGGACCGCCTTGCCTCCTCGAGTTTGTATGTCATGGGACATAGCACCGCATCGACCTTGCCACCTTCTCACGCAGGACATTTTAGTGGTTTCTGAAGCAAACTGTCTCTCGCTTACAGGAGACAGGAGAAACATTGGTGTTCCTGAAGTCATTTCACCCCTTCCCTCGAGGTCCGCGAATATCGGGCTTTACCTGGTGGCGAGTCTTCACCCCCATTAGCAATTCTGCTAGAGCTATTCCTGTAGTAGCGTGAGAGACATTGTACAATCAAACAGAAACTCGGACTGTTTGGTATCGAGTGAGGTTGTACGCTGTTTCTTTAAGCATACGTTCAACTTTTGAACTACATTCTAACAGACCATCGGACAAGGAATAATATCAACCTATCCAGACATACCAAATGGCAATAGTCTTAAGGAAGTAAATAACGGCTTATTGTCCAAGAACAATACTTCCTGGAGTCCATGCATTGCAAATGATGCTCACACATTTTCTATATGTTCACTGAGTTTGACGAATGTACATCGTACACGTTCATCCACATTGAAGGGACATCAACAATGACCACAAATATTGAGCACATCGAAGAACCAGCTTAGTTGATGTGCAACGCAGTCTTGGGGTAAACCTTTGTGCACAATGTCAGTCATTTTCAGCAGTGACTGGAAGTGTGCCCAGTAAAAGCAAAATCAGAATTGACTCTTTCACGGGAGCACCACGGCTGTTGGATCTGCCACTGGGAGGCACGAACGGAATCCCAATTTGCTACCTGAACGCACTGAGTGTTATTTTATACCCTTAGAATAAGGATCCCTGCTTATTTCGAACAGAACCTATGAGTGGTACGGCTTTGTCTTCCTTATATGGTACGGGTAGGCGTTTGTGGTCCAGTTCTAATTCTAATTCATAGCCCTAAATGTTTTTCTGGAACTTGTACGCAGAAAGATGACAGTCAAAACCTTCTACTCTATCTGGGATATTTGTTTTTGGCAGCAGCCA
>NW_025191070.1:0-3470 GCF_004010195.1 Chiloscyllium plagiosum
CAACAGCGTTACCTTGGTCTGGAGTCACAAGCAGACCAGACCAGAGGAGGACAGCAGTTTCCTTCCCTAAAGGACATTAGTGAACCAGATGAGTTTTTCCAACATTCGGCAATGGGTTACTGGTCATTATTAACCCTTGATTCCAGATACTTATTGAATTCACATTCCACCATATGCCATGGCAGGATTCGAACTCAGGTACTCAGAACATTCCCTGGGTCTCTGGGCCAAGATACCAGCGATAATATCACCAAGTAATTGCTATCTCAAGCAAATACTTGCATATCCAATTTCGAGAGCATATGATGCAAAGTATTTGCGCCACAGTTTTTGTCTCGATATATAACATACGAATGTTTGCTTCTCCTTGCTGTTGTTACATGCACCCAAACTGATTCTTTGGAGTCTGAGGGACAGTGTCTGTGACGTTATTAGCAATCGACTTGGACAGGACGTTTGGGGAGGCTCACTTCGACGCTTACATGATCTGAAGAATTGGTCAGCAATACAGGACAAGTATCAATGTCCTCCCCGCTCTGCCAGGATAAGAGTCATCGTATTCTCTCTGCTCCCTCACACTCATTGTATATCTGTTTAACACATATCCCCGAACAAGGCTCTCATTCTATCTCCAAATAAGGTTCAAGCGCGACCACTCTCACTATTGATTTCAGCACATTCCCTCTCCCACTTTTTCTCTCACTGACGCAATAGCCCCGCATACTAATAACACTGCATGGATACACCACTGTGGTCAGACTCCATCTGGACACCTCACCCTTCTCCACCTCCAGCACTAACAGCAGGGACACCCATTCCCACCCTCATTCCTTCCCTCCCTTTCTCCCATTCAAGGAGAAACAGCCTGGAATAGGGCAGAAAGGGCCAAGCCGGGTGGGGGAGTGCTGGATATCCGTTCCCTAAGCCCCCAATCCCAACCTATGGGGAGTATCCTGGAAAGAGCCGGAGAGGACCAGTAGGCCTTGTGTGGAGATTCTGAAAAATGCACGTCCCACTAACCGAGTAAGGAGCAATATTCAGTAAAGAGCAAAGACACAGGCACTAGTGTCATTAAGACTCAAATAAATAAGTTTTTGATTTATAAGGGCATCAAGGATTCTAGGGAGAAGGTAGGAGAATGATGTTGAGGAACATATAAGAAATGATTGAATGACATGTCAGACTTGATTGGCCAAATAGCCTAATTCTGTTCCTTTTTTTAATGCTTGCGTGGTGCAATGCTATCAGGTATTCTCTTCCTGAGACAGCAGCAGAGGCTGGGTTTGATACATATTTGATTATAAAGTGTCAGTGGTAATGTGGGACAGAGTTGGAGGCGGAATGATTTATGTATATTCCTCGTTATTGTATCCTTATATCCGAGAAGGGGCAGTGATTTGATGTGAGGTTAACACAGTTTTAAAATAATGGGTGCCACAATGAAATAAAGATGTCCCTTTCCCTTTAGTATTGTGCTACCTGTGGTGTACTCATCCTCAGGGAGCAGTGAATACTCGGTTATTGAAGATATTCAAGGCTGAGCTCGACTGATCTTTGCTGGACAGGAGAGTCAATGTTTATTGGGAACAGACAGGTTTCGGATGGTCAGACACAATCGGATCTGCTATAAGCATTCTGAGTGGTGCAGCTGAATGTTTAACTGCCGACCCTATCCAATGTGTTGTTCCTTCATCCAGCCCTCGATGCTATTACAGAGATATACTGTTGCCCCTACCCTAAGTGGTGCTTCCTCTATCCTCCCCTTGAGTCTGTTACAGGATAGGGGACCACCCCATTCAGTCACACAGGACCGTAACAATGAGATGGGTGGAGACCATTCTTCCCCTCGAAGGAATAACACAGGAATATAGGATGAAGTAATCCAGCTCGTTGAGTACATTACACAACCCAGGACGAGGCCATTCAACCCGCTTGAACTGCTGCACAGGAACAGGGATGCTATCGCTAACAGGAAATAGACAGTAGAGATAAATGAATATTTTTACCCAAGTATAACTAGTTTTTCCTCAGAGGCTACTGTGGGGTAATCAATGATCAATAATCTATGTCAACTATCTGGATGAAGGGATTGAATAGACATCATTCGATATATCTACGAATGGACGGAGTGAATCTGCATTCTGATATATACAAGGAATGTTAGGGAGCAAACCTTCAGCAGAAATAATATAACGTGAGTTGTCTATTGTGGTAGGAAGGATAGAACAGTAGGAAGCAATTTAAATTGAGATAGATCACAGAACTCTGTGATGCAGATATTTTTCATACTCCTGGTTCTTGAATCATATGAAGCCTGTCTGCAGAAGCAGCAAGTGACTTGGACGGTAAGTGAAATGATGCTGTTTGTGGCCACGGGTATTCATTACAATCAGGAATGTTTTACTGCATCTATACTGGGCATTGCTGAGACCACATCTGATACACTGGGTGCAGTTTTGATCCTCTAATCTAAAAAAAAATGGATATAATTCCTTTCGAAGATTTTCAAACTTGGTTCCGTTTACTCATTCCTGAAATGAAAGCCTTTTGTTATCGGGGATTACCTTAGCTGAAAACTCTTATTGAACCACGGGTTTTCAGAAAAGTGTATCAGCTGGATACATATTTTCTCTTGTTAAGGAGGCTAAAGCTGGAGAATTTTTTTTACGAATGAGATGCATTGATATTAACACAAATATTATGAATATATTAGCTCATTTTTTAAAATTACGCAGACACATATAAACATGTCATCAAATTATAAAGCGGGCACCTTTTTTTTAGCTAATGAAAGACACTGTGCATAACACCAGCAATGATGCTGCATACAACATGCAGTCCATTATCATCCATTCCAGAGAATATTTCTGGAGAGTACACATGGCCCAGTTTGGTGTTCAGTCGACATTATTGTATTTTTCCACACAGAGACGGAGAAAAATATTACCTGCTTCAGAAGCAGCAGCCAATTGCTCTCTCTGTCTCTGACTTTGTTCTACCAGAAAACAAGGTGTAAGAGCAGAAAATCCCTGAGACATCTTTACCTCTCGTGGAGCATTCCTGATGAGGATTCATAGGAATCTCCACTGCCCGAAGCAAAGGGAATTCAGCCAAGTCCAACTGTTCCGGGGAAAAAATTCCCACTACCAGACATTTGTGGGATCACAATAACTTCAATGGCAGAAAAACATTTGAGACACTGTATTATTTTACCATTTGTTCAGAGTTCAACTTTGTGTGTCTCACACTTTCCCAGAAAATTACTCAGCCTGAGACCGATATTATTGGCCACACGATTAAATGGGTTACATTTAAAATTTGCTTTCACCAAGAGGTGTAGGAAAAGACATCAGTGACCCTCGAACATTGGTCAGAATATGAATAAGAGATTCTCAAAGGGCTGTTAAAGTGTGAATTCCCTTCCCCAGAAGTGTGTAATGCCTGGATATTTCCATTTATTAAAAATTGTG
>NW_025191071.1:0-1324 GCF_004010195.1 Chiloscyllium plagiosum
GCATTCCACAATCATACAATCACAGAAACACAGTCTCCATATCGTTTGAAATACAGCACGATCGACATTAGTCCCACCTTCTGACAGGAGAACCAGAACCAGGCATGTTATGACTCTGCAAAAACTCGTCCAAGGACTTTGCATTGTTGTGGAGTTACCCGTGACAACCATTCTCTCTCTTCCGGACCCCAACATCTTCTGGGTGACAAAATATCTTTAAATTCTCTCCAAATCTCAAGCACTTCACTTGTTCCCTTGTTCTTGACTAAAAGGGACAGGTGATGTCTATCCACTCTGTCCATGCTCCTCGTAATCTTATCCTTCTGAATCACGTCCCCTCAGCCTCCTCTGCTCCAAAGTAAACAACCGAGCTTATCCAGCCTCCCTCCATTGCTGATTCTCTCCATCCCAGGGAACTTCCTGGTGAATCCCCACCAAACCCAACCCCCCTCAGTGTAATGACATCATTTCATAATGTGGTATCCAGAACTGCACACTGCATACCATCTTGCCCTAAGCAAACTCCTGGATAACTCTTATAATCTATGTCTCCGACTCCTAAGCCTTTTTAGCTCGACTATTAACCTGTTCATCCACATGCAGGGATGTGTGGAAAAGCACCCTCTGAGATTCCTAGTATGCTGCCATTCATTGAGTCCTCCCCTGCCTGGTTCCTTCTCCCAAAGTGCATCAACTCATATTTATCAGCGTTACATTTCATCTGCCGTCGATCTGCAGTTCTGACCATTCCGTCTGTATCTTCCTGCAACATAAGGCCTTCCTCCTCGCTGCCAACCACTCGGCCAATCTTTGTGTCCAACTCAAACTGATTTATCACACCATCCCCTACTCTCCCCTCCACATTCTCATCTCCATCATTTATGATAACCATAAATGATAAGGTTAAAAGTCACACAAAACCAGGTTACAGTCCAAAAGGTTTATTCGCTAGTACTAGCCTTCGAAGCGCTGCTTCTTCATCAGGTGGTTGTGCACTTTGAAAGTTTGTGCCTCCATTTAAACCTGTTGTACTACAACCTAGTGTTGCGTGATTTTTAATGTTGTCGACCCCAATCCAACACCAACTCTTCCGAATCACAAATATTTGCTTGGATCCCTTCCATTCAACTAAAATGCTTCGAACACAGTTACTACGTTCCATTAGTCTACAATGGCTTCCAGTCTCTGCAGGATGTACAAAAAAATAAAACACAATCATCGACTATGCAATTAATACTTCCATTGGTGCCTTATTTCTGACATTTTAATACGAAGTAAATCTGTTTTGTCAGACTTAGCAATGCTCAATCTAGTTACATTTTCA
>NW_025191072.1:0-999 GCF_004010195.1 Chiloscyllium plagiosum
CACGGCAGGCACGTTCGAGCCTGATGTCAAAGATCTCCACTGCTGTCGTGTGATATGCTGGTGCACAGACGTATGGAGATTGTGTAAATATAACCTTTTTTCTCACTTCCCACATTCTGTTGGTCGAACTGTGATTTCATTCTGAATCCCAGCATGTGTCACAGCGCAGACGGACGCCATGCGGCCCATCTTCACTGTGCTGGTTCGACACAGTAAGTAAACGTGTGTCTCTATTCATATCATTCGCTTGCCTTCTCCGTGTATTTCTGCATATTGTTACCTTAAACATGACCACCGCATTTCCTTATGCTTCTGTTGAATCTGCCTCTTTTTCAATGTCAGGGGATTTGTTGACCCTAACCACACCCTTCCTAATGTCACTTTTAGTTCTTTTCCTCATGACTTTAAAATTGCCGAATCATTGCCGATCCTTTCAGGCGTGGGAGCATTTTAACTGCATTACTTTCTCTGTCTGGACCCCGCATGACTTGGAAAGCTTCAATCAGGCCAGATTTCAAACTTCTGTTCTCCGAGGAGAGCTGTCCTAATTTTCCAATCTACCCTCATCGCTGACATTCCTTAAATACGGCACCACTGGCGTCAACGCAATATTCCATCATTTCACTTCCTTGTTTTCTGCTCAATGTGTACTCGAAGCAGCCCAACCTGGTTTAGCGAAGGTGCTTTTTGAGAAAACTAACCGGACACTTTTACACAAACCAGGAAACACGGGCGAGCCCGAGATTTGAACCCGGGATCGCTGGCAAGCCTGCGCAGTCGAAGAACTCAAAGTGAGAATCATACCCAACAACCAACGAGCAACACAAACATCATGCAACCACTCCCACTCCACCTCTTCAACCAGTTGAGTCTTGCTCAGTGTGAAATACATTTGACATTGCTCTAAGAATTGCAAGCGGCAAAGAGTTTCCAGAACAGCTGCTTCTCATTCTGTCTCCCTGCTGCTCTTTGTCCCGGGCCCTCTCTACTGGCAGAAAG
>NW_025191072.1:2224-3470 GCF_004010195.1 Chiloscyllium plagiosum
CACCCACACGAGGCCTTGTTATCACATCGTCTGCTGTTACACACGACTTATTGTTAGCCAGGAATAGTCTCCATTAACAGTTAGTCACCCTCCGACACAGATTGTTATTCACTCCTTTGTCCCTTTAATGTTCTCCCTCTGAATTGGTGGCAAAGAGAGAAACGTGGACTGATATCCCTGAGCCAGCTCTTTGTCCCATCTCCAGGAGCAGGGTTATCTCCACTGGTGGACAATTAAACCATTTTTCTGTTAGCTGACGTGAGGAGATTGTGTAAATATAAACTTTTCTAAATCCCCACCTTCCGTTGGTCAAACTGTGAGCTCACTCTGAATCGCAAACGTGTCACAGCGCACTTGGAGGCCTACCTTAGCTCTGCTGGTTCTTCACAACAAGTAAATGAGAGAGTCTATGCGTATCATTCTCTTGCCTTCTCCCTGTAAATCTCCACATTGTTACTTTGAACATGACCACCGAATTCCCTTTTGTGTGATTGAATCTGCCTGTTTGTCGCGGTCAGACAGGGATTTACGGTTCCGAACCACTCCCTGTGCGAAAATGTTCTTCCTAATGTCACTTTTACTTTTTTTCCGAATGCCTTGAAATCTCTGCCGATTTTTTGGGAGATTGAAAGGATTCTCATTCCTGCACATGAGGCTGAATTGATTTAATTTCTAACGTCAAGGACTGCGGATGCTGAGAATCCGAGACAGAAAGAGCAACTGCTGGAGAAACTCAGGAGGTTTGGCGGTACCTGTGGGAGAAAACAGAATTCTGAAATATTGTCTCTGATTCTCTTTCCACCGATGGTGCCTGACCTGCTGAGTTGCTCCTGCAATTTCTGTTTTTGCTTTTAACTGAAAGTTCATTTCATCTTTCGGGATGAAACAACCAAATTCTCCATGTGCAGATATTTAACCCTTTCGAAACCTGTGAAGTGATTGGATTCAAACAAACCCAGCAATAATTCACTCTTTCTCAGCTCCACAGGCAGGGAGACCTGGGAAGTAAAGTTGTCAGTGTGGTTCTGTATTGGTGGGCCGAGTGGTTCATGCGATGGACTTGAGATCCATTGCGGTTTCCCCACGCAGGTGTGAACCCTGCCGACTACAAAATGAGAAATGCCGTCAAAATGGAAGGGAGACTGTTCCCCAGTTTCTTCTTTAAGATTCAAATCAGTGGAGGGTGAAAGATATTTCACTCACATTGGGACAATCGGGAATCTGCAACACACTGCCTGTCAGGGTG
>NW_025191073.1:0-2120 GCF_004010195.1 Chiloscyllium plagiosum
GGACAATTTAGCATGGCCAATCCACCCTAACCTACACATCCATTGGCACTATGGGACAATTTAGCATGGCCAATTCACCCTAACCTACACATCCCTGGACACTATGGGATAATTTGGCATAGCTAATCCACCCTAACCTGCACATCTCTGGGCACTATGGCACAACTTAGCACGGCCAATCCACCCTAACCTGCACATCCCTGGGCATTATGGGACAATTTAGCATGGCCAATCCACCCTAACCATCACATCCCTGGACAC
Organism: Chiloscyllium plagiosum; assembly: GCF_004010195.1. Classification (NCBI taxonomy): domain Eukaryota; kingdom Metazoa; phylum Chordata; class Chondrichthyes; order Orectolobiformes; family Hemiscylliidae; genus Chiloscyllium; species Chiloscyllium plagiosum. The sequence goes on from NW_025191073.1 coordinate 262, forward strand.
TATGGGACAATATAGCACGGCTAATCCACCCTAACTTGCACATCCTTGAACACAATGGGACAATTTAGCATGGACAATCCACCCTAACCTCCACATCCCTGGGCACTATGGGTCAATTTAGCATGGCCAATCCCCCCTAACCTACACATCCCTGGACACTATGGGACAATTTAGCATGGCCAATCCACCCTGACCTGCATATCCCTGGACACTATGGGACAATTTAGCATGGCCAATCCACCCCAACCTGCACATCCCTGGACATTATGGGACAATTTAGCATGGCCCACCCACCCTAACCTACACATCACTGGGCATATCGGACAATTTATCATGGCCAATCCACCCTAACTTGTACATCCCTGGGCACTGTGGGACAATTTAGCATGGATAATCCATCCTAACCTTCACATCCCTGGGCACCATAGGACAATTTTACAGGGCCAATCCACCCTAACCTACACATCCCTGGTCACTATGGGACAATTTAGCATGGCCAATCCACCCTAACCTACACATCCCTGGGCACTTTCGGACAATTTAGCATGGCCAATCCACCCTAACCTGCACATCCCTGGACACTATGGGACAATTTAGCACGGTCAATCCACCCTAACCTGCACATCCCTGGGCACTATGGGACAATTTAGCACGACAAATCAACCCTTACCTGCACATCCCTGGACACTATGGGACAATTATGCATGGCCAACCCACCCTAACCTACACATCCCTGGGCACTATGGGACAATTTAGCATGGCCAATTCACCCTAACCTACACATCCCTGGACACAATGGGACAATTTAGCATAGCTAATCCACCCTAACCTGCACATCTCTGGGCACTATGGCACAATTTAGCATGGCTAATCCACCCTAACCAGCACATCGCTGAACACTATGGGACAATTGAGCATGGCCAATCCACCTGAACCTGCACATCCCTGGGCACTATGGGACAATTAAGCATGGCCAATCCACCCTAACCTACACATCCTTGGGCACTATGGCACAATTTAGCATGGCCAATCCACCCTAACCTGCACATCCCTGGCCAATCCACCCTAACCTGCACATCCCTGGGCACTATGGGACAATTTAGCATGGACAATCCACCCCAACCAACACATCCCTGGGCACTATGGGACAATTTAGCATGGTCAATCCACCCTAACCTGCACATCCCTGAACACGATGGGACGATTTAGCACGGCAAATCCACCCTAACCTGCACTTCCCTGGGCATTATGGGACAATTTAGCATGGCCAATCCACCCTAACTTGCACATCCCTGGGCACTATGGGACAATTTAGCATGGCAAATCCACCGTAACCTGCACATCCCTGGGCACTATGGGACAATTTAGCATGGCCAATCCACCCTAACCTGCACATCCCTGGGCACTATGGTACAATTTAGCACGGCCAATCCACCCTAACCTGCACATCCCTGGATACTATGGGACAATTTAGCATGGCCAATCCACCCTAACCTGCACGTCCCTGGGCACTATGAGACAATAGCCAACCTACTGGACATACAGAACAGAAAACAGGACGCTGAACCTATCAACAAAGACGGCATACTTAAACTACTGGACTTGTGCCTCACAACACACTTCACATTCAACAACCAGATATACGAACAAATCAACGGAACAACCATGGGCTCACCGATCTCTGGACTCATAGCAGAAGCAGTAATGCAAAGGTTAGAACAAACAGTCTTACCACAAATTCAACCCAAACGCTGGGTCAGATACGTTGATGACACCTTTGTAATCATTAAAAACACAGAAATAGAGGAAACACACCGGATCATCAACTCCACACTCACAGGAATCCGATTCACAAGAGA
>NW_025191073.1:2660-3471 GCF_004010195.1 Chiloscyllium plagiosum
GGAGGCTCCCAAGCACTGATGATGTCGCCTAGCCAGGGGACGAAACGTTTGCAACAAAAACTTCCAGCTCGGCGAACACAACCACAACAACGAGCACCCGAGCTACAAATCTTCGCACAAACTTTGAACTATGAGACAATTTAGCATGGCCAATCCCCCCTGACATGCACATCCCTGGGCACTATGGGACAATTTAGCATGGCCAATCCCCCCTGACATGCACATCCCTGGGCACTATGGGACAATTTAGTATGGCCAACCCACCCTAACCTGCACATCCCTGGGCCTATCGGACAATTTAGCATGGCCAACCCACCCTAACCTGCACATCCCTGGGCCTATCGGACAATTTCGCAAGGCCAATCCACCCTAACTTGTACATCCCTGGGCACTGTGGGACAATTTAGCATGGATAATCCACCCTAACCTTCACATCCCTGGGCTCTATGGGACAATTTAGCACGGCCAATCCAGCCTAACCTACACATCCCTGGTCACTATGGGACAATTTAGCACGACAAATCAACCTTAACCTACACATCCCTGGACACCATGGGACAATTTAGCATGGCCAATCTATCCTAACTTACACATCCCTGGGCACTATGGGACAATTTTGCAGGGCCAATCCACCCTAAAGTACACGTCCCTGGTCACTATGGGACAATTTAGCACGGCCAATCCACCCTAACCTACACCACCCTGGGCATTATGGGACAATTTTGCAGGGCCAATCCACCCTAACCTACACATCCCTGGGCACTATGGGATAATTTTGCAGGGCCAATCCACCCTAACCTGCACATCCCTG
>NW_025191074.1:0-3471 GCF_004010195.1 Chiloscyllium plagiosum
AGAACTAGAGGGCATAGGTTTAAGGTGAGAGAGGAAAGATTTAAAAGGGACCTAAAGGGCAACTTTTCACGCAGAGGGTGGTACATGTATGGAATGAGCTGGCAGAGGAAGTGGTGGAGGCTGGTATAATTATAACCTTTAAAAGGCTCTGGATGGGTCCATGAATAGGAAGGGTTTAGAGGGATATAGGCTGGGTACTGGGACTAGATTATGTAGAATATCTGGTCAGCATGGACAAGTTGGACCTAAGGGTCTGTTTCCGTGCTGTACATCTCTGTGACTCTATATGATATGATTATTTTCTGTTGTTTAAGGTTCTCCTCATTATTATGCCTTTCAGACCCTTACACCTGATACAACAGTAATTATAAATTGCAGTTTATTGCTTGTTGGCAACCTAATTTGTTTTTTTTTCAAAATGACAGGCAGACTTCCCATTTTGGCACCTCCTCACCATGTTTATTATCAGAGCTTGGAAGCATGCCATTGGATTGCTGACATTGTGCAGTTATTTACTGAGGTAGCAGTGGTACTGATGTACCTGATTTGAGACTCTAAGATCCAGCCCATAGAGTTTTTTTATGGGTGTGCTATTTGTTCCAAATGACTGTGAGCAATTTGCATGAAGCTTTTGTTGTTTCCTAGTCAAGTTATTACATTTTGCCAGGGAGAAAGGTTGTCAGGGGTACTAGCCTACATTGTGAAAGCAGTCTGCTCATTAGTCAATGCCACACCAAATTGATGCAATTTAATTTTAGTTGACAGAAAACAAACTTACAATAAACTTCCATAACGCAGGTAATTGATTTTCAAATTTTTGCATTTAATGCTCTATGCATTCAAATATTTATTCAAAATTCTTACTTCAAATATCAAGAATTTGTTTTACATTTTGATTCTGCAGTATTGCAACTATCCTAATTTCTCTCAGACTGAACAGATGGCGAACTATTCAGATTCAGTTTTTAAATTATATCTTTGATCTATTCCATAATGGGGGATGCCAATCCAGGGGAATCTGAATCCAATGTCTTTAATTCGTTATAATGAGGGGTTTCTGTTTGGTGGCTGATAGCCATTCATTCAGAGAAAGGACTGCATTCCTAGCCTGAGAGAGGTTGATCTAAATCATGTATACAAACTATCTGGGTAAGATTATGAGCAAAGGTGTAGGCCTTCAGCCCATCAGACCTGCACCAACTTCAATCAGATCATGGTTGACCGGTTTGTGTTTTGGATTCCATGTTCCATCCATGGCTGTCCAATTTGGCAGTGGGGAAGCAGGGTTGCATGCAAATTCTTGCTTGGGGCGCACTTTTCTTTTATTCATTAGCGGGATGAGGGCATCACTGACTGGGCCAGCATTTACTGTCCCTCCCTAATTGCCCAGAGGGCAGTTAAGAGTTAACCACATTGCTGTGGGTCTGGAGTCACATATCGGCCAGACCAGATGGCAGTTTCCTTCCCTAAGGACAACAGTGACCGAGATGGGATATTCTGACAATTGGCATTGGATTCATGGTCATCATTAGACTGTAATTTAAGATATTTTATTGAATTCATGTTCCACCATTTGCTATGGCAGGATTCAAACATATGACCCTGAAACATTACTTGGGTCCTTGGGTTAACAGGCTGGTGATAATACCACAAGGCCATTATCTCCCTCTCATCCACTTACATCGGCTTTCTTTCATTTTTCATTTTCACTTATTTTTCTTTCACTTTATTTACCTTTTGTTTTTCTTTTCTTTGGCAGATTATTCAGCGATATCTGCACGGCACAGAACGGCAGCGAGAGGGGACCGTGCACAGAGTGACAATGAGGGGGTGTGAGCGGATCAGAAGTGAGAGCAGACAGTGCACAGAGGAGCAATGAGAGTCTCCCCACAATTAGAGGTCATGGCAGTGAGAGTCTCCCTGTGATTGGAGGCGATGGCAGCGAGAGTCTCCCTTGATTGGAGGAGATGGCAGCGAGAGTCTCCCTGTGATAGGAGGCGATGGCAGCGAGAGTCTCCCTGTGATAGGAGGAGATGGCAGTGAGAGTCTCCCTGTGATTGGAGGAGATGGCAGCGAGAGTCTCCCTGTGATTGGAGGAGATGGCAGTGAGAGTCTCCCTGTGATTGGAGAAGATGGCAGTGAGAGTCTCCCTGTGATTGGAGGCGATGGCAGTGAGAGTCTCCCTGTGATTGGAGGAGATGGCAGTGAGAGTCTCCCTGTGATTGGAGGATATGGCAGTGAGGTCTCCCTGTGATTGGAGGCGATGGCAGCGAGAGTCTCCCTTGATTGGAGGAGATGGCAGCGAGAGTCTCCCTGTGATAGGAGGCGATGGCAGCGAGAGTCTCCCTGTGATAGGAGGAGATGGCAGTGAGAGTCTCCCTGTGATTGGAGGAGATGGCAGCGAGAGTCTCCCTGTGATTGGAGGAGATGGCAGTGAGAGTCTCCCTGTGATTGGAGAAGATGGCAGTGAGAGTCTCCCTGTGATTGGAGGCGATGGCAGCGAGAGTCTCCCTGAGATTGGAGGAGATGGCAGTGAGAGTCTCCCTGTGATTGGAGGCGATGGCAGCGAGAGACTCCCTGTGATTGGACGTGTTGGCAGTGAGAGTCTCCCTGTGATTGGAGGAGATGGCAACGAGAGTCTCCCTGAGATTGGACGTGATGGCAGTGAGAGTCTCCCTGTGATTGGAGGAGATGGCAGTGAGAGTCTCCCTGTGATTGGAGGCGATGGCAGCGAGAGTCTCCCTGTGATTGGAGGCCGTGGCAGCGAGAGTCTCCCTGTGATTGGAGGAGATGGCAGCGAGAGTCTGCTTGTGATTGGAGGCGATGGCAGCGAGAGTCTCCCTGTGATTGGAGGAGATGGCAGTGAGAGTCTCCTTGTGATTGGACGTGGTGGCAGTGAGAGTCTCCCTGTGATTGGAGTAGATGGCAGCGAGAGTCTCCCTGTGATTGGAGGAGATGGCAGCGAGAGTCTCCCAGTGATTGGAGGAGATGGCAGCGAGAGTCTCCCTGTGATTGGAGGAAATGGCAGCGAGAGTCTCCCTGTGATTGGAGGCGATGGCAGCGAGAGTCTCCCTGTGATTGGAGGAGATGGCAGCGAGAGTCTCCCTGTGATTGGAGGAGATGGCAGCGAGCGTCTCCCTGTGATAGGAGGAGATGGCAGTGAGAGTCTCCCTGTGATTGGAGGAGATGGCAGTGAGAGTCTCCCTTTGATTGGAGGAGATGGCAGTGAGAGTCTCCCTGTGATTGGAGGAGATGGCAGTGAGAGTCTCCCTGTGATTGGAGGCGATGGCAGCGAGAGTCTCCCTGTGATTGGAGGAGATGGCATTGAGAGTCTCCCTGTGATAGGAGGAGATGGCAGTGAGAGTCTCCCTGTGATAGGAGGCGATCGCATTGAGAGTCTCCCTGTGATTGGAGGAGATGGCAGCGAGAGTCTCCCTCTGATTGGAGGCGATGGCAGTGAGAGTCTCCCTG
>NW_025191075.1:0-3471 GCF_004010195.1 Chiloscyllium plagiosum
CCGTTACTGTTTTACCAGGTAAAAACAATGACTGCAGATGCTGGAAACCAGAGTCTAGATTAGAGTGGTGCTGGAAAAAAAACAGCCGTTTCGGCAGCATCTGAGGAGCACTAAAATCGACGTTTCGGGCAAAGGCCATCGTTCACAGAAGCAACTATCCTTTGGTGAGATCTTATCTTTTTAAACAAAGTATGTCTCCCCAATCGAAAAAATACCTATTTTCCACACTTCTTTTTGTCTTTTGCTAACAAAACATAAAATATATTATGTCACGACCACTGGTCCTGTAATGCTTTACCAATCCTGCCTGGAACACGTGACTGGCTTCATTCTCCAAAATGAGACCAGCAGTGCACCGTCCATTGTTCGCTCTTATGTATGTTGGCATGAGAAGTTGAGTGCAATAAATTTCAAACCTTCTGTCCCCACTTAAAAAGTTATCACTGCCCTTATAAAATTTCAATGGGAATTGAAACGCCTGAATATAATGATCACATTATCGTTTTTACACACCTCAGAAAATTGATTATATATTTGCTTCGGTATTTTCTTTTGCATTCGTGTCTGCAATCGATCCCCAGCAGTGTGTCTGTGATTGTCTTGATCTTAAGCTCAACATAACCAGCCTCATTTGAAGATCATTCCAAGATATCATTCCTCCTTAGTGCAGTAACTGTCTCCATTATTAATAAAACACCACCGTTTCTTTTAAACACGCTGCTGTGCTGTATATTGTTCTTATACCTCAGAATGTTGAGTTGTCAGCCCTGACCTCCCTCAAACACGTCTCTGTGTTGGCAAAAATGCGACACTTGCACATGTCAACTTATTCCCGAATCACACATGTGTGTCCGAGAATACCCAGTGTTAAAGTAAAGGATATCCAGCTTGGAATATGACACCTGGAATATTCTGTACCGTGGAGTTCATCCGTCATTCATTGTTTGTTATCAGGCTTCCCAATTCATGAAACAAAATTATAACTCTGGGAGTCTATGAATATTTATTGAATCGTAATTACTTTTTCGAAAGTAAAGTGCTCATCAAATGCAAGTTTCCAGAACTGAGCTATCACCTCCACGCACCATGAGTTTCTGGTCATTAATTCCTCTCAGTGTGCATAGGAGACAGCCTTCAATGAGGGAGGAAGTGAGGAATGCAGATGCTCCAGAATAACGCTTGAAAAGTGTGGCGCTGGAAAAACACAGCAGGCCAGGCAGCATCCCAGAAGCAAGAAAGTCAACGTTTTAGTTATAAAACCTTCATCAGCAGGGCATTAGTGAATTCCTATGCTTTCCATTCCATGATTAGCAGGCTACTGCGAACCTATCTTCTCAGGAAGGTAGCAGTGTATGTAACATTGCAATGGAAAGCACTAAATCATCAAGTGAAGAGAATGCCCCTGAGACAGAGGTGATATACCCGAGGTTACTACATGAATCGAATGAAGAGATTGCTGCGGTTTGGCGATGATCTTTGCGTCATAATTGTCCACTGGATTAGTGCCAAATGTTATTGCGTTTTTCATGAAAGAGAGTAGGGATAACATTGCGAATTACAAAACGCAATACGTTAGACAAGAGTGAAGTTGGATAGATTAGGCGACAGCATGACCAGAAAAATAGAGAAAGTGGAGGCTTTATTTAGAAATTCACACTGACTGCAAGCCATTTGTCTGGTGTCTGTGAGCACTATGCTGATACTGGCTGTGTTCTCAGACGTTTTATCTCAAATGCTAGCACAGAACAGAGTTACTGAGAGCTAAAGACCCAAAAGGCCAACAGATTGTTTCCAGGGTGAAGGGACATGAATAGCGATTTCAATATGCTGATGGAGTTAAAAAATCAGTTTGGTAGTGGGTTCGTAACAGAAAGAATTCGTGTAATATCTATGAGATGTATTTTGGAACATTTTGTGATGGAGTCCACCTGGGAACAGCAAATGTCGATTTAGTGTTGTGCAATGAGGCAGACTGGAAAAGGGAGCTAAATGTGAAGGAACCCTGTGGGTTCTGGTTATAGAATGATTGACTTTGAGTGGGAGATGATAGAGTCAGAGGTAACAGTGTTTAAGCTGAATAAAGGTAACTCCTGAGGCATGAGGGAGGAGCTGTTTAGAATTGACTGGGAGAGGACCAAACACGAAAGACAATGGAACAGCAATGGCAGGAGTTACTGTGAGTAATTCAGGAGTCACAGCAAAGATTCATCCCAAGGCAAAAGAAACATACTACAGGGAATATGACGTAACCATGGCTGACGAGGGAAGTCAGGGATAGCACAAAAGCAAAAAAAGAAAGAATATAATGTACAGAAACGCAGCGGAAACGGGAACAGAGAGAAGCTTGCAAAGATCAACAGAGGGCAACAAGAAAAAGAAATAGCAGGAAGAAAATTAGTATGAAGGTAAAGTATCCTGTAACATAACGGAAACTGTAAGAGATTCTTTAGATATGCAAAGGGGCAAAGGTGAGAGGGTGGGGGTGGGGAGAGAGTAGCATAGAGTACAATGGGTGAGTGGGGGAGAAGATGAAGGTGATAGGTCAGGGAGGAGAGGGTGGAGTGGATAGGTGGAAAAGGAGCTAGGCAGGTCCGACAAGTCCGGACAAGTCTGCCTGCCGAAAGAAGAACAGGGGGCCCAAGCAATCATTTGGGCTCTGCTGATGCCTCAGCTAAACATGTCATCGTACAGACCTGTAAATAGGAATGATTACTCTGTTTCAGTATGCAAAGAAATTGAATGTTTACATATGTATGGCATGTCCAGTTGTATAGATCATCAAAGTATTTATGAATAAAGTATGTTTTTGAAATTAAAAAAAATTACCTTCATTTTATTAAAAGAATTCCACACTTGAAACATTCTTACAAGCCCACTGCTTACACGTCTCAGTCAGAGCTAACATTGCCATCTTAAACAGCAACTAGAATCTGTCAAATGGCAGATAAAACATTTATTCAGTGGAGGAACATCCGCTGTGCTGCAGACAAGGCTTGAATCAGGAACTGCCCATGCAGTTGTTACAGCGACTGCCGCTTGCGTTTGGCTGCAAAGTCTTTCCTTCCTCGGTGGGGAGACATCGCTGGCTCACTTCCCTGTATACACCCAACACCGTTCATTAGAAATGAGAACAGCGGGCACACCAGGTCAGAACACCTCATCCAAACAACAACAAAAAGCACGAACTTAAACAACACAGTATTAGCGCTCTTTTAAAACACAGTCACGTGTATTAGATGGAGAGAGGAATATAAAAGCTGAGAAGAGCTCACCTTCAATGTGGCTGCCGTGGTGTTGGGGGTTCGGTGTGGAGTCTGGGCTCTGGGAATGAGCCTTGCACGGTAAAAAGCACAGAGCGGACCCAGCGCGATAGAGCCCCTGTCCTCCCTGCGGTCGCACCTCAACCAGAAACGCCGCTAAAAACTGGCTGGCAGACAGACTGTAACACTAACTCACCATGACTGCAGCAGC
>NW_025191076.1:0-3471 GCF_004010195.1 Chiloscyllium plagiosum
CTCTTGACCTGTGGCATGTACCTATCCCTTTCCCTCGCTAAACTAAAGGTAACTGAATTATGGTCACTGTCTCCAAAGTGCTCACCTACAACTAAATCAAACACCTGGCCTGGTTCATTACCAAGCACCAGACCCAGTGTGGCCTCCCCTCTTGTCGGCCCTTCGACACACTGTGTCAGGAAACCCTCCAGTACACATTGGACACAAACTGATCCATCCGACATACTAGAGTTATAACATTTCCAGTCAATGTTGGGGAAGATAAAGTCCCCCATAATGACCACCCTGTTCCTTTCACTCCTACCTAGGATAATGTTGCTAATCCTCTCTTCCACATCCCTGGAACTCTGCAGAGGCCTATAAAAATCTCCAAGAAGCGTGACCTCTCCTCTCCTGTTTCTAACCTCAGTCCACACTGAGACAAGTCCTCATCAAAAGTTCTCTCAGCCACCATTATACTATCCTTGACTAACAAGGCCACACCTCCCCCTCTTTTCCCACCTTGCCTGTTTTTAATGAAACATCTATTCCCCACACTGCTCTATCCATGTCTCCGAAATGGCCACAACATCGAAGTCCCAGGTATCTATCCATGCTGCAAGCTCAGCGACCTTATTGCGAATACTCTGGCGTTGAAGTAGACACACTTCAAACCATGTCGCTGTCTGTCAGGACATTCCTGTGACCCTGAAATCCTGCCCCTGTCCTCCCTACTCTCATCCTCCTGTGCACTGGAACTACCCCTCTGGTTCCCATCCCCCTGCTGAGCTGCAATGTATTCAGGAACAACAGTACCCGATAAGCAAAATCTGTCAATTCTTAAACAACTGAGAGACTCTCCCCACACGACCATACATCAAAGACATCTCTGAGATGGGGACCAGTCTACTCTAGCCCCTTGGCATCATGGGAGCTCCCACCACACTGAAACAGCTCCCGATGAGCCTCAAGGACCCCATACCAACAGCCAGCAAAACCCATGTCATTTACAAAATCCCCTGCAGGGCCTGTAACAAACACTACATCGCACAGACAGACTGGAAACTAGCCACCAGGATTCACAAACACCAACTGGCCATCAAAAGACATGACCAGCTCTCGCTCGTATCCTACCACACACACATGAAGAGGGAGACCACTTCGACACCTCCATCCTGGGGCAGGCTAAACAGAGACACCCACGGGAATTCCGAGAGGTATTCAAACCGGAACGCCATCAACAAACGCATCGATTTGGACCCCATTTCCCAACCTGTGAGAAACAGAACTGGAAACGATATCACCCACCACAACAGACCGAGACACAGACAGAGAAAGTGGGTCACTAACACCAGCACTTCCCCAGGGGCTCACTGATGATGTTCCCCAGCACGGTGACGGAAGGTCTGGGGACAAACCCACCAGCTCAGTGAGCAAACTTACAACCTGAGCTAGAAACCGTCTCCAAAATGGGTGTTCTGTGTTGGGGTGCTGGATCGGGCTGGTTTGTCTCAGCGTTGTTTTTGGGGTGAGGCTGGAGGCGGGTTTCCACTTGGGGCCTGGGCTGTCAGGGTGAGAACAGGCCCACCAGCTCAGCGAGCAAACCTGATCCACGACTTGAGCTAGAAACCTTCTCCAAAATCACAGATGACAGAAGAATCCCGGAAGTTGACCTGTCAGCTTCAAGTCAGGAAATGGTACCAGTGCAGTTTCACACTGGAACATGGGAACATTCACACCCTGAATTTAAAAGATGAGCTAATAATCAGCTGTTAATTCATGTGAGTGGCCTGCTTCTTATCTTCCTGTTCAAACCTTAAAGGGAACATCTTTGTCGTTGATGCTAAGAATTTGATGTTTCCATTCTCGTCGTATGTCCTCACATTTCTCACCATTTCCCTCACAGCTGCAGAAGTGGGAAGAGTCTGTTGAACACATTTGTTTGGTTTCTTTGCTGTACCCTCCAAACCCATTATGAATCCTCCAGCCTCCACTTGTCACTCACACACACATTTTTGTGAATCTGTTGCCATCCCGACATGGCATTGAGATCGAGAATAAAACACTGAGGTAAGCGTTCAGCCATGATTCGATGAAACGGGGAAGCTGGGTGAAATGGCTGAACCATGGTCCTAATTTCTATATTTTCATACAAAAGCTTTTCGCTCCAGTTTTATGTATTTCTTGCTCATTTACCTCTATATTCTACTATTTCTTTCTTCACATTTTTATTTGTCTCCATTTGCAGACTTGTGGAGTCCTGCCAATTCTCAGCCTTACGATGTTGTTTGGAAACGTTATAGGCCTCTCCCTTGGATCGGATACAGCTTTAGATGCAGTTGGAGGTTATTCTCTGGGTTTCTTTAACACATCAGTCGGACCTTTGAGTAGAGGGAGTTGGGAAGTCACGTTGCGGTTGTACAGGACATTGCTGTTGGGGTATCAGTTATGGTCACCCAGGAATTGGAAGGATATTATTAGAGAATAATGAGGGAGAAGGAAGACGACTCCAGGATAAAGGAGGGTACTAGTGCTTGGAGGCAGAGGATGTGGGTGCGATCCTAAACGAGTACTTTGTGTCAGTATTCACCCAGGGGAAGGATATGGAAGGTGGAGCATGCTAATATCCTCAGGCATTCTGAGATTATGAAAGATGTGGTGCTGGGTGTTTGAAGAGCGTTAAGGTGGATAAATCCCCAGGGCCCGATGGTATCTACTCCAGGTTACTGAGAGAGACAAGAGGGGAGATTGCTGGGGCCTTGAGTAAGATCTGTGTATCCTCCCCACTGGAGGGGTACCGGAGGACTAGTGAGTAGCTAATGTTGTTCCTCTGGGTTCAAGAAGGGAAATACGGATAATCCAGGAAACTATAGACCAGGGAGTCTCACATCGGTGGTTGGGAAGCTATTGGAGGGAATTCTTAGGGATAGGATTTACGTATATTTGGACAAGAATGGCTTAGTTAGGGCCAGTCAGCATGGCTCTGTGTGGGGCAGGTCATGGATTACTAACGTGATTGAATCTTTCGAGGAGGTGATGAAGGTGATCGATGAGGATAGAGCAGTGGATGTTGTCCACATGGATTTTAGTAAGGCTTTCGACAAGGTCCCTCATGGTCGGCTCATCCAGAAGATTAAGACTCACAGGATCCACAGGGCCTTGCCCGTGTGGATTCAGAATTGGCTTGCCCTGGGAAGGCAGAGGGTAGTGGGGGAAGGGTTTTTCAGGCTGGGGGGTCAGTGACTGGTGGGGTTCCACAGGGATCAGTACTGGGCCCTCTGCTGTTTGTGAGATGTATAAATGACCTGGATGGAAATGTAGATGGGTGGGTTAGTAAGTTTGTAGGTGATACAAAGATCGGGGGGAGTTGTGGATAGTGTCGAAGGATACAGCGGGATAGAGATCATAGAACATAGAACAATACAGCATAGAACAGGCCCTTTGGCCCACGACGTTGTGCGAACATTTGTCCTAGCTTAAGCACCCATCCAT
>NW_025191077.1:0-2275 GCF_004010195.1 Chiloscyllium plagiosum
GGTCCCAGAACTGATCCCTGCGTAACTGTACTTATAACTGGGCTCCAGGCTGAATATTTACCATCTACTACCATTCTCTGACTTCGACCGGTTAGCCAGTTTTCTATCCAAGTGGCCAAATTTCCCTCTATCTCATGCTTCCTGACTTTCTGCATGAGCCTTATCGAATGCCTTACTAAAATCCATGTACAGTACATCCACTGCTCTACCCTCATCCACATGCTTGGTCACCTCCTCAAAGAATTCAATAAGATTTGTAAGGCAAGATCTACCCCTCACAAATCCGTGCTGGCTGTCCCTCATCAAGCAGTGTCTTTCCAGATACTCATTAATCCTATCCTCAGTACCGTTTCCATTACTTTGCCAACCACCGAAGTAAGACTAACTGGCCTAAAAATTCCGGGGTTATCCCTATTCCCTGTTTTGAACAGGGGCACAACATTCGCCACTCTCCAGTCCCCTGGTACTACCCCCGTTGACAGTGAAGACGAAAAGATCATTGCCAACAGTACTGCAATTTCCTCTCTTGCTTCCCACATAATCCTAGGATATATCCCGTCAGGCCCGGGGACTTGTCTATCCTGAAGTTTTTCAAAATGCCCAACACATTTTCCTTCCTAACAAGTATCTCTTCTAGCTTACCAGTCCATTTCATACTCTCCTCTTAAACAATATGGTCCCTCTCACTTGTAAACACTGAAGAAAAGTACTCATTCAAGTCCTCTCCTATCTCTTCCGACTCCATACACAGTCTCCCACTACTGTCCTTGATCGGACCTACCCTAGTTCTCTTCATTCTCATGTTTCTCACATACGCATAAAATGCCTTGGGGTTATCCTTGATCCTACCTGCCAAAGATTTTTCATGCCCTCTCTTAGCTCTCCTAAACCCTTTCTTCAGCTCCCTTCTGGCTATCCTGTATCCCTCCAACACTCTGTCTTAACCTTGTTTCCTCAACCTTATGTAAGCCTCCTTCTTCCTCTTTACAAGACGTTCAACCTCCCTCGTCAACCAAGGTTCCCTCACACGACCATCTCTTCCATGCCTGACAGGTACATACATATCAAGGACACGTCGTATCTGTTCCTTGAAAAGGTTCCACATTTTCATGACATCCTTCCCTGACAGCCTATGCTCCCAACTTATGCTCCTCAGATCCTGACTTACAGCATCGTATTTACCCTTCCCCCAATTGTAAAACCTACCCTGTTGCACGCACCTATCTCTCTCCATAACCAAGGTGAAAGTCACAGAATTGTGGTCACCATCACTAAAATGTTCACACGCTAACAAGCCCATCACTTATCCCGGTTCGTTACCAAGTACCAAATCCAATATGGCCTCCCCTCTGGTCGGACAATCTACATACTGAGTTAGAAAAGCTTCGTGGACACACTGCACAAACACCGCTGCAGGTATCTCAGGCTGCTATGTCATTAAGAGAAGGACATCTGCCCTTCCTCACGTGGTCTGCACGACATAGCCGCAGCAAAGTATTTGCCTCCCAATTACCCTCTTTAAAGGCCAAGCAAGTTATTCAGTTCAGGGCAGCTAGGACTGGGCAAGAAAGGCTGGTCAGCCAGAGACACCCACATCCCATACCTGATTTAATAAATAATCCATTCGGATGGTCCCACTGAAACCGTGCTGGAACCAGTGTCCTGGCCGATCATGTCGGTCGGTTTATGGACAGGGCTTTAAACTGACAGAGAGGATGCTGGGACAGGGTTCAGGTGAAAGGAACTTTCCAAATCCAAAGAGAAAAGTTGAAGCAATGGAACAGCATGGGGATGTGACTGAAGACCAGCAGAAAGGAACAGGAAGGGACAGAGTTTGATTAAAATTCTACATCAGCGAAAAGATTTGTGACAGAAAATTGTGGGAAAGAGTAAGTTATGTTTTTTTTAATGGACAACGTCACTGTAATAAGGTGGATGGATTTGTGACACAGAGATAAAAGAGTTTTGACACCAGGGAGACATGGATACAGGGTGAACAAAAATATTCAATGGTTCGCAGAACAGTTTTAGCCACTGAACAGTATTCCATTGCTCATCATTGCATTACACAGGGACTCATTGGAACTTTTTAACAAAGGCATTGTGATAATTTTGGAAAACTTCAATATTCGTATTATCTGGGACAAACACACGGTCAACATTGATATTGGAATAGGACTTCGGTTAATTTTTTTTCAGTGTTTCTTTGAAAAACACATTGTGCAACTGGCTAGGGACATAACTATGTGTTTTTCAAAGAAACACTGAAAAAAAA
>NW_025191077.1:2489-3471 GCF_004010195.1 Chiloscyllium plagiosum
TTTAAAGAAATATAAAGTTTTAAAGTGATTCACAGAGGACAAGCTACAACTCGAAACAAAAATAGCCAATTACATGTGTGTGAGAGGAGAAGTGACCAAGGTAAACAGGCTAAACACACTGAGACATGTGTCTGTAAATGGACAGCAGAAAACATTTGAAGGAACAGTGTAAAACACTCAACAGAAGGATATTCCATTGAAACAGTATAAACCTCAGCAAAAATTCCCACTGGTCCCGCACTCAGGACAAAAGGGATCTTACTAGATTAGGAGGCTGAGAAGATCACCAAAAAGTACTTAAATTCCTGAAGTGGGAGAGTGTTTTAGGAGTAAATATTAAATAGATTGCAAAGGGTATGCTAGCAGGAGGAGGACAGTGGGAAGGGGAACCATGATCAGGGTTTATTGACACAATAGGAACGGGGAGAGGTGAAGGTGCTAGAGGTGGTGAGAGTGTTACAGAGAGTGGTCAGCGTTTGAACGGTGTTACAAAGCCAGTACAGATTGCTGCAGCTGGAGGGGTTTGCAGAGGTAGGGAGCACCATGTGTATTTTTATGTATTTATTCATGGGATGTGGGTGTCACTGCCTGGACTAACATTCTTTGACCCAACTGCTAATTACCCAGAGGGTAGCTCAGAGTCAGCCATATTGCTGTGGGTCTGGAGTCAAATGTTGGTCAGACCAGGTTGGAATATTTAATGCCCTTCCTTAAAGGAAGTAAGTGAACTAGGGGAGTTCTTCCTCCTGATCAACAATGTTTTTATGGTGGTCCACCAATGTCTTTTACAGATACAACATGCCATCCCAGCTCTTACTCTTAATGCTCTTCCCAATGAAGGTAACCATCCCAAACGCCTGCTTCACCAGCCTGTCTACCTGTGACACCACATTCAAAGAACTGTGTACCTGCATCCCTGGGTTTCTGATTGATAACACTACCCAGGGCCGGAACATTAACTGTACAAGTCCCACCCTGGTTT
>NW_025191078.1:0-1162 GCF_004010195.1 Chiloscyllium plagiosum
AGGAGGGAGATGCTTCAGAGGCAGAGGAAACTCAGTTTGTATTAAAACATTGACAAGAAAATAAATATTCAGAACAGTCAGTGCGAGGCATCAAGTGAATTGAGACTTGTCTCACAGCTGTTAACTCCCAAGTTTACCCTTAAGGCTCTAACTTGTAACAGTGGATTTTGACTTACAGAGAGCTGTTAATTAATGGGTGACAGGGGAAAGGAGAGAGAGAGAGAATAAACACGAATCCTGGGGTCCTCTCGGGTTTCGCTTCCCTGGGCCCTGCCCTACACCGTCAGCCCTGAAACGCACCCTTCCTCCCCACTCATACTGAGAGGGTCTCGATAACCTTCTTCCCATCGCCAGAGTGGCTTATGTTGGTTTGGAGAGTGGTGGATGTCCCTGGCACTACCCCCAGTTGGTCTCTCGGCTCTCCAGTCACATCTCACCAGTACATTGAGGGTTGTGGATGTGAAGATTGCTCACTCTCCTTCTTTTCCTGAGTCTGTGACTGGCTGTAGCCGATTTCCTTGATGCTAGCTTGACCACTGACTCAACAAACCCCAGAGATCAGGGTTCCCCACTTATACTGGCTGGAGGTTTCCAGAATCTCTCGCCAAATCTGGATTGGATCATTGAGCTATTGTCCCTCCTCTCGGGGCTGAATGAGCTTCCTGAGTATTCGATGAGTGTGAATGGTTCTCCAATTAAAGTCAGTGGGTGAACCATAGTTTTAAATGTCCATTATTTCTCTTCGATGTGTGTATGTTAAGATGTTGCGGATAGTTTGATGGCCTTCCCATTTAAGACAAACAGATTTGTATGTCGTACAAAGGCGTGGAATACTCAGTATCTCTGCATTCAAGCAAATGCTTAAAAGTTGAATGGTTGTGTAATTTTGCAAGCTGCAGAATGTCTCTGTTGTTTGGTCTGCAGGCTGGTGCTTATTGTCTTTTAAAGTGTGGTGCTGGGAGGGCACAGCAGGTCAGGCAGCATCTGAAGAGCAGGAGAGTCGATATTTGAGGCATAATCCCTTCATCAGGAATAGGGGGCTGGGGAAGGGTGCTGAGAGATAAATAGGAGCGTGAAAGTGGGGTTGTGTGAAGGTAGCTGGAAAGGTGATTGGTAGATAATGGCGGGGTGATGATGGTGATAGGTCGGAGCAGAGGGTGGA
>NW_025191078.1:2176-3471 GCF_004010195.1 Chiloscyllium plagiosum
GGCATATGGCCGAAACTTCGACTCTCCTGTTTCTCGGACATTGCCTGAACTGCTGTGCTTTTCCAGCACCAAACGTTTCGATCTGATCGCAAGCATCTGCAGCCCTCACTTTCTCCTTCACTGTCTTTTAGCTGAGACATTTGTGGAGGCCTTCCTTTATCTTACCCCTGTTCCAGACTGCTGCCCCTAGGCTTGCTTATTGCCTACTCTGTCTTAGCCAGAGAACTCAGTGACTCTTCATTGAAATGTAAATTCCACAAACCCAAGTCCAAGTCGAGAGGGTTTTAGGCCAGGGTGTGTAATGGGAATTTTTACCCCACCTAACACCTATCAGCCCTCTATTTCATCTTGGCTCTGTCTTCTGATTATCTCATGTTTGGCAGCTTCCCATTTTTAGCTGTTCCTTCACCTGCGAATAACTGCTACCAATCAAATATTGAATATTCTTGCCAAATACCATCAAAATTTGCCTTCCTCCAACTTAGTACAACTTGCAAAACAAGCTCTTGGCCAAATGAACCACAGCACATTCACCCATCTCTAAAGTCAATAGGGATAGTATGCAAAGTGTAAAAGCAATTAGATTCTATTTGCATGTTCGTTTGCTTGGCTGGTTCCAGACTCTTCTCGAGGCGAGACATTTATGCAGCATCCAACAATTCAATGTGAGTGTCTCATTAAATAAAGTCTACTCTTTTTTTAATGACAGAAATAGGATTTTGTGTGCAATGCTGCTGTCAGAAGCATGTACTTCATCTGAGGAAATACTTTCGTGCTGATCACTCCACTGGAAGCGTTACCTTCCCACACAATATCAGCGATAAGGTGCACTTTACCCAAAGATAAAAAACAGCTGACATCTTGCAAGTGGACAACCTGACAGTGAAGCATTTCTTCCCCACTGCTCCTGATAATGTGACAGTCTGTATACTCTGACGTCTGGTTCGCTTGCATTGAAATCAAAGACTTTAACTATTGCATCATTTGTAACAAATTTAATTTCCAGTCATGAGCAATAGCTCAACACGATCTGATCATGGAATCCAGGGGAAGGTAAAAATTGTTGTTAATTAAAGGAAGACGGGTATAAAGCTGATGTTGGGTGGGAGGGGAGAATTATGGTCAGTGGCAGTGTCCCAACCCATGCTCCAGAGGTGTGTGTTAACATCTCCGAAGAGGTTGATTAGAAAACAAGGTTAGTTTTGCTAAAAATCCATATAAAAAGCTGACGTTAAACCCTGCTTCTGGGGATTCGGAACACCTTCGAATTCAGTAAAGCACGTTTAATCAAAATA
>NW_025191079.1:0-3471 GCF_004010195.1 Chiloscyllium plagiosum
AGGAAGTGGCACTAATTTTCTTTCACATTGTTGTATTCTAGATGAATCTTAATTAAGTCACACATTGGACTAAAACTTTCTTTGCGATCACTGCATTCATTACTGGAATCTCTTCTGCCTTGTAAGTGCCACAGTTTCCATATGTGTTCCAGCACAAATTAAGTGATTTTAAACAAACACTTGAAAAATTCAACCATTGAAAAAGCTCTGAAGATGGAGGATTTCAGCATTATAAACTTGTTCGATGGATCTTTACATTGAAACTCCAATTTATAAGTTTAATCAACCTGCCACATCCCATACAAACAGGGATGAGTTAGATATTCAACATGAATATGTCTCATTAATTGTAACTTTAAATCCACATTCCTGCCTACCCTGAACATCTTTCACCATCCCTCTCTCAACAATAAACTATTTATGTTTGCCTTTAAAATATTCCA
Source organism: Chiloscyllium plagiosum (assembly GCF_004010195.1). Classification (NCBI taxonomy): domain Eukaryota; kingdom Metazoa; phylum Chordata; class Chondrichthyes; order Orectolobiformes; family Hemiscylliidae; genus Chiloscyllium; species Chiloscyllium plagiosum. The sequence goes on from NW_025191079.1 coordinate 444, forward strand.
TAGCTCTGCTTTAATAACGTGCCAGAGTTTCCACATTTTGAGAGAAAACAAATCTTCTCGATGTGTTTCAAATGGGCAACCACTGACATTTAGACAACAATCCTTCATTCTCGTCTCTTCTGTCAGAGGAAACATGTTGTTTCAATTAATTTGCCTCTTCCTCTCCTAACCACAACCAGATTCATTTTAGTGGTGGGAAAGCTTCTAATGAACTGTAATCTCAGCCTCAAGCAACAATACTGGGAGATCATATGGATATTAGAGAACTTTTTGTAGCTTTAACGGTGGACACTGATAGAAATTACTGACTCCCGTAGAACACACAGGGAATCAGCAAAGGTGACCCAAAGTGTCTACTAAATCTAATTTAGGAACTTAAGCCTACTGACCAAGGGTAGGGAGACTATCATATGCTTTATATGCTGACTAAAAAATCTAATGTGTAACCTGTTTACCTAAATCATCCGATGAAGGCATATAATTCTGAATCTTCAGTTTTCTTGGGTATTTAAGCCGGTTTAGAAACGTAGAAAAAAGGAGCAGGAGGATACCATGCAATCTTTCGAGCTTGCTCTGCCATTCATCACGATCATGGCTGATTGTCCAACTCAATAGCCTAATCATGCTTTCTCCCCATAACATTCGATCCCATTTGCCCCAAGTGCTATCTCAAGCTGCCTCTTTAATTGTAGTTGAAAGTGCTTGCTTGAAGTGTCTTAATTTGTCCTTACCTTCAACTGAAGCTGAGAAACAAACATGGAGTCCAAACTCTGTCCAAATTCTGAGGAAGTTGACAATTTAAGTTCACGAGAAAAGAAAGTGACAGTCAATAAGTAAGTTTGATCCAATGTACGACCATGTTATGCTTAAGCATATGTTCAGTCTCTTTCTGAACCTGTGCCAACCTTCAAAGGTTAAGTCTATAGGATGTTGCTTGATTGGAACAGCATTTCCTTAATCAATATTATGTGTAGTGAGATGAGTAATTCCCAGGTTCTTCCTACATATCTCCCTATGTGATTATACTAACTCTTTCTGATCATTTCGATTTTCATCTGGAAGGTAACTCAGTAGTTTATCCCAGTTTTCCAGAACTTCCTCATTGTTCAATTTAATTTTAGGAATGCCTAATTCACAATCATCTTGATTATCGTTTGAACAAAATACATCTCTTAAAGCCACAGAAAGGTCAGAGAAATAGGTGGAGCAGTAAGCCATTCAGCACCTTAAGCATGCGCTGCTGTTCAAAATGATGATGGCTGATTATCCAACTCAGTATTCTGTTCCATCATTCTTTGATCCCTTTAGTCCGAAAAAAAATCTATTATGTTTTGGACTCAATCAATTTCCATGACAGTGAATTCCAAAGAGTCACCACTGTCAGGGTGAACAGCAAAGGTGACCCAAAGTGTCTACTAAATCTAATTTAGGAACTTAAGCCTACTGACCAAGGGTAGGGAGACTATCATTCTATCATCAGAGGTCTGTTTTGCATCTCATACAGAATTGATGCAATTGCCCTTAATTGCTTCATTAATCCCTGGGGATGTAAATAATAAGCCACTTGTCAGAGCATTATGTGTTGCTCAGGTGCCACTGAGTATAATGCTGATCTTTGAGTCGGAGGGTTCAAGATCTACCTTCGGAGTTAGAATACACTAATTGATACTGCCATGGCAGTGCAGTCCTGAGATAATCCTGCACATCAGATGTATATGAGGCATTAAACCAGAGCAACCCTGCCCTCTAAAGGGACCCTTATTATTTTGAATTAAAGTGAGATTATATCTGGTGTCCCGGCCAATATTTATCGCTCAATCCCGATGAGCAGACGATCTGGTCATCATCTCCTTCCGCTTTTCTCACGGTACACAAATTAGATATCACATTTCTGACATGTGACTATATGATCAAAAGTACTTCAGTTGTTGTATCGAACATCTCTAATTGAAAATTGGCTTTGTCAGAACCTACATGTATTATTACTCAACTTGGCTGTTCATTTTTCACTCTCTTGACTCTTTTTTTGTAAGAAAGCACTCCTTTCCAACTTCCACCAAAGGAGAATGAGACAAAGCTCAGTGCTGTAATATTTCACTTTATACTAACATCTGGATCAAACTGAAATACCATTCAATGCAAATATAAAACGAACTGAACCAGTTTTGAAGGATTAAAACAAATTATATTTTTCCCCAAAGGAGTGTATTGAAATATTTCAATAGTTCTCATTGTGTCAAGTACAAGCAAACAGTGGAATCTGTTGTAATCTATTTTATCTTGTGTAAAGAATAGGCTGAGGAAAAGCATTGCAGGCTCTTTAAATTCGAAAATGACGAAAGGAGTACAGTGTGGAACAGTGACTAACAGCAGGAATATTATTCTTCAGATTAGAATAGATATGTAGTGGAATATACTAAAATGATAGAATGAGAGAAACTAAAGTGGGATATTGTCAGCTGAATGTTTTATAAGTTTGGTACTATCGGGTCAGTCAGGATCTTATTGAATGGTGGAGCAGGCTCGAAGGGCCAAGTGACCTATTCTCATTTATTGTTCAAACTAAGAAAAAAATTTGTTAGTTACTCAAGCGGAGGTATTAAACACATTTTAAACTGTTATATGGGCACATGCTGATATTTCCGTCTATGATTCCCTGGGTTTGATAGCATGTAGTTGACAGTGGCCCCGGGGGGTTCTGCACTTCTTTCAGAGATCTGGAAAGAGATGTTTAGGATACAATGGTGGAGCAGGCTCAAAGGGCCAAGTGACCTATTCTCATTTATTGTTCAAACCAAGAAAAAAATTTGTTAGTTACTCAAGCGGAGGTATTAAACTGTTATATGAACACATGCTGATATTTCCGTCTATGATTCCCTGGGTTTGATATTATGTAGTTGACAGTGGCCCCAAGGGTTCTGCACTTGTTTCAAAGATCTGGAAAGTGATGTTTAGGATACTGTGAGGTGGCATTTAGATGTTATATAAATGCGCCACTTTTCTACTCTGCTAGGGTAGAGAGGGTTTT
>NW_025191080.1:0-1467 GCF_004010195.1 Chiloscyllium plagiosum
GGTGTTTTTGGAGGTGGCGGAAATGTCGGCGGAAGGTTGGTACTTGTCTATGCACTCGTGTTCTAATCCTAGCACACGGTGGAATTTCAATTCAATGAAAATTCAAAATTCTGATGCTTCGAGTCCAAAGACTCTTCTTTAGAATGGTTCTACAAAACATTAGCTCTATTTCTCTCTCCAAACATGCTATCAGGCCCATCGAGCTTCTCCACATTTCCAGCATCTGACATAATTAGCTTTTATTATGTGGGAAAGGGAGAAAGAAAGGGAGACAAACACCAGATAAAACAATGCAGGAGAGCGCAGATACTAAGCACAACAGTGTGAGATATAAGGAGAGCGGAACCTGATTTTAAAAAAAAGGGTGGATAGAAGAGAAAATGTCTAAAAGCGACAGTACTGTCAGTTCTGCTTTAATGTGCTGGTTCTTCTTGTGCAAACCTGCGTTATAAGAAAATCGACTAATAACAGCACCATTTAAACTAATAGGAATGGAATCATGTTATAACTAGTACATGCTTTAAAACTTTGCGATTTAGGAACCGTGCCTCTAATTCATCGTTTGTGTTATAGCAAATTTGTGTTAACAAAATGCATATTATAGCAGAACAACTTGTATAGGAAAGTCATGAGTTGAATAATTGTTGAGCACCTGCTGTTAGGGACTGCGTTTCAACTCCAGTAATTTTGAAAAAAATATTAATTTCTAAGTTAGCACAGGGAAATAAAGAACTTACAGGCACAGGAGAGGGAGCTGATTTGTGAATAAGGGAAAACACTTTTACTAATACTTAACCGTATAAAAGTAAGGCTAAAGTAAGAAAAAGTAGCAAATGGCCTTGTGGCACACACTTTTGGAAGGATGTGAATGCTTTGAGGTAATACAGAAGAAGTTTACAGGAATGGTAAAAGAAGGGTGGGACAAGGATAGATTGGTGACGTTAGGACTGTTTTGTTTGGGGAGGAGAAGCTGCGGGGAAATGTGATAGAAATGTTCAAAATCATGAGGGGTCTGCACAGAGTAGATGAGTAACAAAAAGTTCGGCTTGTGAAAGGATCAACAATCACAAGGCAAATTTAAAGTATTGAGAAAAGAAATAAACGTAAGATGGAGAAAAAGAAACTGTAATGTTTGGAATCAGGTTTTTCTTATTTATTATAACTTGGGGTTGTTAACCTGGGCCAATCAGAAAGACCTGGCTGACGATATAAACAGAAGATTAAACAGGTAATAATAAGCACTACCGCACTTAGGTGGTAGTGTGGGGGTTAAATACAAAAAGAAAAGAAAAAAAAAAAATAAAAATAAATCCCTGTTTGCTCTTTTTCTAAAATAGTGAGTTAAATTAATGACCCTCCAATCTATTGGGACTGTTCCAGAGTCGAGAGAATTCTGAAAGATGACCACCTATTTCTCAGGCCACTTCCTTAAGTACTCCAGGATGGAGATTGTCAGGCCCTGGGCAG
>NW_025191080.1:1714-3471 GCF_004010195.1 Chiloscyllium plagiosum
GATAAAATAAGCACTACTGCACTTAGGTGGAAAAAGAAAATAAATAAATAGGGATACGGGCCCGGGTGTCCTTGGAGAAGGAGCACGCGGTGTCGACCAACACCCTGGAGTTGTTCAGGGAGAGGTGGGCGCCGCAGGGAGTGGAGTGCATCATTTCTCCCTCCAATTCTATTTTGATTTAGTCCCTACCCTCCCCTTCACTGTTTTGATCACACAGCACTGCCCTTTGATGTGAAGCGCAGTGTTTGTCACTGGCCACCCGAAAAAAGAAAAAAAAAGAAAATAAACTGGGGCAGGGTAGGAAGTGACACGGCTGACCCTCCCCATGCTGGCCACGACCACTGCCTTCCCCCAGCCAATAGTATTCCGGGAAAGGCTGAGGGGAGGGGCCTCAGGCCTCATGACCGCCAAGGCGGGCAGGGAGGGGAAGACCCATAAATTCTCCCCTGTCTCTCTGGCAGGCAGTCGGCTCTAACGACCCCCTCCACGGCCCGCTGCCTGGACCTGTTGATGGCAAGATGGAGGAGAGAGATACTCCAGTAGTGTGTGCGCCCTCCGATGGTGCTGTCCCTCTCTAGGGGATGAACCTATGGCGTCTTTTGCCTATGCCGCACTGTGGCCTGGCCTGGCCTGACCTGTCCAAACCCCCAGGGGCTAAAACAGGACCTTCTGCTGCCATAACATCTCCAGCCCCTGGGGAGGACTTTAATAACCACACGGGCTGTGGTGCGGGTGACAACGGCGAACTCTCTGCTGGGTCGTTGAGCGGTGGAGAGCAAGAAGGTGTTATCCTCACTTCTCCCTAAAAAAAAAATAAACAGAAGATTAAACAGGTAATAATAAGCACTACCGCACTTAGGTGGTAGTGTGGGGGTTAAAATAATAAAAAAAAACAGGTGTGCTTGCCCTTTGAGGTGAAGGGCAGTGTTGTCAAAAAAAAAATAAAAAAACAAAAAAAAAGAATAAACAGAAGATCTTGCCATCAACAGGTCCAGGCAGCGGGGCGTGAAGGGGGTCGTTAGGACCGACTGCCTGCCTCTCTTCCGTGACTACGTTAGAGCCCGGGTGTCCTTGGAGAAGGAGCACGCGGTGTCGACCAACACCCTGGAATTGTTCAGGGAGAGGTGGGCGCCGCAGGGAGTGGAGTGCATCATTTCTCCCTCCAATTCTATTCTGATTTAGTCCCTACCCTCCCCTTCACTGTTTTGATCACACAGCACTGCCCTTTGATGTGAAGGGCAGTGTTTGTCACTGGCCACCTGGGTGTTTTCCTATCTTCCTGGTGGTGGAAATTGAATAAAGATTGGTGCACTTTGTGTCTCTCACTGTGTCTCCCACCTGCACACACACACCATGGGTGCTGGGGATAAAATAAGCACTACCGCATTTAGGTGTTAGTGTGGGGGTTAAATTTAAAAAAATGAAAGTAAAAAAAAAAATTAAAAAAAGGGAAGTGTCACTGCCCTTTGATGTGAAGGGCAGTGTTTGTCACTGGCCACCCGAAAAAAGAAAATAAACTAGGGCAGGGTAGGAAGTGACACGGCTGACCCTCCCCATGCTGGCCACGACCACTGCCTTCCCCCAGCCAATAGTATTCCGGGAAAGGCTGAGGGGAGGGGCCTCAGGCCTCATGACCGCCAAGGCGGGCAGGGAGGGGAAGGCCCATAAATTCTCCCCTGTCTCTCTGGCAGGCAGTCGGCCCTAACAACCCCCTCCATGGCCCGCTGCCTGGACCTGTTGATGGCAAGATGGAGGAG
>NW_025191081.1:0-3471 GCF_004010195.1 Chiloscyllium plagiosum
GAGAGAGAAAATTCAGGATCTCTAGGCCAGCACCCGCATGCCATTCTGCCCCATCTGTCCATACTAGCCACTTCAAACCCCACCCCCAGGCTGAGGCCTACACCGTCCAGCCTGACCTCGACTCTGTAATCACCACAGACACAGGGGAGAGGCCAGGGAACTGGAGGAACACAGACTTGGCTCCGTCGTTTAAAAAGGAAACGCCAAAAACGAGAGGCCGGTTCATCTTAGCCTGAGGGTGGGCTAATTCCTCAAATCAATCCCGAGGGATTCCAGAAACTGTCACATAGAAACAGGGACAGTCGGCGCTGCTTTGTTCAGGGAAGGTCATGCCCTGGGAAAGGTGGCCGGATTCTGTGAGGAAGCGATGGGGAGGATCGATAAGGGCGCTCCAGGGGATGTTACCTACAGGGAACTTACTGAGGTCCCCCACTGGGTGGTCTGCTGAGCAAGGGCCGCAGGATACACGGTCATGTGACCAAATGGATCCAAAGTTGGCTGAGAAAGTATGGTTTTGCAAATGGAAAGTTTATACAAGGCGGAATCGCGCAGTGTTAGGACCCCCTGCTGTTTAGTTATACACTCACCATTTCGATCTGTACATGGAGGGGCAGGGGACAACTGGGAAAAATCACAGACAATACAAGGATTGTCCACATAGAGGACACCGCCTCAGGCGACTGACTGTGTGGAGTTTGCACGTTCTCCCCATGTCTGCGTGGGTTTCCTCCGGGTGCTCCGGTTTCCTCCCACAGTCCAAAGATGTGCAGGTCAGGTGAATTGGCCATGCTAAATTGCCTGTAGTGTTAGGTAAGGGGTAAATGTAGGGGTATGGGTGGGTTCGCTTCGGCGGGTCGGTGTGGACTTGTTGGGCCGAAGGGCCTGTTTCCACACTGTAATGTAATCTAATCTAATCTAAACCGTACCGAATATCTGTCCGTTCCGAAATGATATAGACAGGCTGGTGGAAGGGGGCGACTGGAACATGGCAATGGAGTTCAACTTGGATAAAGTCTAAGGCAATGGTGAAAGGGACACAGTAAACAGGAAAGACACTGCGAGGGCTAAACTGGAATAGAACTACAGCTCTAAGAGGGGTGTATTGTCCTTTTTACTTCAAAATGGAGGGAGGTTGAGAGAGAGAGAGAGAGAGGTTCTGGGTGATCTCCTCAAAGCCCAGAGCATTAACAGCTGGTGAGGCCTTGGGTGTTTTTAAAAGACTTGGAACAATAGAAGTAGCCTGAACGGGTGGGGGCCAAGCTCCCACAGAGCCAGGATGTTTTAATTTTAGTTTCTCAGTAGCTGTTGCTGGGCGAGGGAGCTGTTATTCCTCTCTCAGAAGCTAGAGTTCTCTTCCCGCTGCGTGAATTATGCGCGAGACGATGTGTTTTACCAAACTCACCTTTTCGGGTGTTACAGCTACACTTTGGTCATTGGGTAACTTAAGTTTTCCCATCGAGTTAAGTCATTCCAATTTCTCCTCCAGTGATTGGTGCTTTGCTTAAAACATTGACTGGTTTGACCAAGCGAATTGTATCTGGAACGCAACACCTCAGACTAACTTTTACAAGTCGGAGGAGTTCAGCTATCCTCCAAATATATTTTCCAGGGGGTTTTGGTCAGGCTGAGGGGATAACAAACTGAGAGATCTTGGTGTGTAAGTGCACAGGGTCCCTAAAGGTGGCAGTGCAGTGGATAAGGCTATAAGGATGGGGAACAGAACAGAACCAGGCCCTTCGGCCCTCGATGTCCTGCTGACCCGTGGAACCTATACTCTTCATTTGCAAAAGTATAACCATAGCGAGTTTTGAGAAGATTTGTAGCCCAGATTGAGGTTCTGCTCGCTGAGCTGGAAGGTTCATTGCCAGATGTTTCGTCACCACACTAGGTAACATCTTCAGTGACTCCCCACCCCCACCCCCCTTGGCGTCATGGGAGCCTACAAACCCAGTGACACACTAAAACAGTAGCTAATGAACTAGAAAGACCCTAACACACAACGAGCAAACTAACGTCATTTACAGAATACCGTGCAAGGACTGTAATAAACAATACATTGGACAAACAGGCAGAAACTAGCCACCAGGATACATGAACATCAACTAGCCACAAAAAGACATGACCCTCTCTCACTAGTATCCTCACATACGGATGAGGAAGGACACCACATCGACTGGGACAATACATCCATCCTAGGACAAGCCAAATAAAGACACACACGAGAATTCCTTGCAGCACGGCATTCCAACCGGAACTCTATCAACAAACACATCGAGTTAGACCCCATCTACCGCCCCCTGAGAAAAGGAACAGGAAGTGACTTCACCACCGGAAATGACATCACCAACCCAAACCTATCAATAGAAAGCAGGAATTATCAGCAGTGCTTTGCCCAGAGGCCCACTGAAGATGTTACCCAGTAGGGTGAAGAAACCTACTGGATGTGAACCTTCCAGCTCACCGAGCTAACCTACATCCAGAGGGTATAACGTTGAAACTGTCTAAGACATTGGTAAGGTCATAACGACAGCATTGCGTGCAGTTCTGGTCACCGCGCTCCAGGGAGGATGGAATCGCTCAGGAGGGGGACCAGTGGCCCAAGCGTTGTCAGGGCTGGAGAAACGTGGCTACAGGGAGAGATCGGAGAGGTGGGGATCGCACCCCATCCACCCCCCCCCCCCCCTTGGAGCAGAGAAGGCCGAGAGATGACATGACTGAGGTGGGCAAACCCGCGAGGGGGAACGAGACAGAGAGGAGGAACCTGTTCCCCCTTTAGCAGGACCTTCCAAGCCCATAGCGAGGGCTTGCAGGGGCTGTGAGGAAAGTTGTTTTTTTTTACGCAGAGGGTGCTGGGTGTCTGGAATTCGCGAGAGGGTCTTTGGGTTAGCACAGATGAGATGGGCCAAATGGTCCCGTCAACGCGGGATGGTTTCAGTGGTGAGAAAGGAGCTTCCCAGCTTGCCTTGGGGGAGACAAACTGCAGTCCCACCACAGCCCATGTATACCTCCTGCTAATGTTCCCGTGTGCCAGCTCTCTGCTTCGGGAGCACATCTCCCTCCCACCCCCGGGGGGGGGACGGCGGGGGGGGAACGGGGGGACGGGGGGAAACGGGGGGGGGGGGGGCACTCTCTCAACGCACAGGAGAGAGCAACAGCCAGCCAGAGCAAACGTTTTTAAAAATCCCACGGCATCACGTTACAGTCCAACAGGTTTATCTGGAAGCACGGGGTGATTGCTTCTGACAAAGCAGCGACCTTCCGAAAGCTCGCGCTTCCAACGAAACCTGTCGGTCTATAACCCGGAGTTGTGGGATTTTACACGTCATACACCCCAGTCTAACACCAGCATCTCCACATCATGTGGGAGAGTGAGAGACAGAGTGTGAGACTGGGTGCGCGAGAGTGAGTGTGGGAAAGAGTAAGTGAGTGGGCGTGTGAGAGCAAGTGTGCGAGACAGGGAGAGTGAGCGTG